>NW_024743559.1:0-6787 GCF_018991925.1 Homarus americanus
ACATTTCAGGTCGAGTTGTTTACATATTGAATGGGGGACGGCCATCTTGTTTCCCTTTTTCACTGGGGGATTCTGCCGGCCGGTGTCACGACATGGCCGCCGGAGCCCATATAGCCCCTTTGTTACTACTGCTGCCGGATACACCTGTGTTGTAACCATAGGTGTATCTGGCACCTATACACACCTGCCTCGAAGTCAGGTGTAACTACCACCTGTACACACCTGTACATCACACACCACAACACCTTCCACACTCCCAACCAAACTTAAAGCAATTATTATATATCTATAGTGTAACTAACTACACATTGAAATACACTGAAATAATAAAACAAAAATATATTCAGAATCTAAGAGAAATATAGGAGAATAATCCTTAAATACAAACTCTATAAAACTTAATCTTGGTTACACCGCATTTTTTTCAGTAAGACAATATGTATAATTACATTGGGCAGTCCATTACCACAAATTACACTGATAAACGGTACGTAATGGATACTGAATTACAAGTCTCATAACTAAGTCTGGCTAAAACAGTGGTAGACATTGTTTAGACATAAGCCAGTTGACTGCTGAGGTGAACATTAAACTAGTATGATAAAAATAGCAACCAATGATTTGAAGATTAATTAATGCAAATGTGAAATACCTAAGAGAATAGCAAATAAATGAAATACACCAAAGCGATAAATAAATAAGAATGAATGGAAAATTATTGAACAATAAAATGAAAATAAGAAAACGAATAAACAGTAAAATGAAAATAAGTAAGAATAAAAAAAGAATAACAATTACTACAATAAAACTAAATAAAACAAAATAAACAGAAAAGAATAAGAAACACAATAAATAAATAACACAGCAACACAAACAACATCATTTACTGTGTTACTTCACATCAACGTGTCCAACATTTGTCTTGACTCCATTTTCGTGAATATAACACACATCCCGGTTAAAAAAAAAAACACCAACGACAACAATAAATAAATAAACATTAAAAATAAATTCAATATATTTTCCCTAAGATTTTTTTACTACGAAGTCAGGGCAAAAAGTTTGTATACGAATCTTCCTCAACATAATGCGGGGAAGCAGTTCTTTCACCACAGTTATACTCATAGGTTATACTGTAGAGATCCCCTTGTTCAGAATACAGAGCCACTTATTGACGGTACAGTTACAGCCATTTATTGACGGTACAGTTACAGCCACTTATTGACGGTGCAGTTACAGCCACTTATTGACGGTACAGTTACAGTCCAAACTTCTTGTACACTTGGGGGCGGTTGACAACATGTGAACGCTGCTTGCATTATAAATTGTCAGAATAAAAAACTAAAAAAAAAATCCGATACTAAGAAAAACCTGAGTAAATTAATGTTAAAATATCAATCTACCTTACCTACATCACCTCCTTAAGTAGATGGTATATTATCCAGCATGTCCAGGGAATACCCAAGGAACCGACTCTATTCAGAGATAGTGAAGAAAACAAATTAAGTGAGATAGTAGTGACTAGTAACGATGTTAGTAAGCAAATAGACAAACTAAAGCCTAATAAGTCACCTGGTCCCGATGAGATATTTGCCAGAGTATTAAAGGAATGTAAGGAAGAGCTTAGTATGCCCTTAGGAAAGTTGTTTAACATGTCCTTAAAAACAGGTGTAGTACCAGAATTCTGGAGGATAGCGAATGTAATACCGATTTTCAAGAAGGGGGATAGATCACTATCCTCTAACTACCGCCCAATCAGTCTAACATCAATAGTAGGCAAATTACTGGAAGCAATCATTTCAAACTCTATTCGAAATCACCTGGAGAAGCACCGATTGATCAATGATTCCCAGCATGGCTTCACAAGCGAACGTTCTTGCCTAACTAAACTATTAACATTCTTTTCATCAGTTTTCGAATCGGTGGACGAGGGGCACAATTATGATGTGGTTTATCTCGACTTTAGCAATGCCTTCGACAGAGTCCCCCACGAAAGACTAATTAGAAAGGTAAAAGCTCATGGCATCAAAGGTGACATCCTTAAATGGATTAGGGCGTGGTTACAGGACAGGAAACAGCGAGTGAGCATTAACGGCACTAAGTCCCATTGGAGCAACGTCACAAGTGGAGTTCCCCAAGGCTCAGTACTTGGACCACTATTATTTATTATATACATAAACGACATAGATATCGGCATTGACAGCAACATAAGTAAAGTTGCTGATGACACTAAAATAGGACGTGTTATCAAATCTGACGAGGACTCGGCAAAACTACAGGAAGATCTAAACAAATTTTTCGAATGGTCTGAAAAATGGCAGATGAAATTCAACGTCTACAAATGTAAAGTACTCAGTATAGGAGATGTAAACAGGGAAACCAGATACCAGATGAACAACGATGCCATAGAGAAATCCGACTGCGAGAGAGATTTAGGAATAATGATAAGTAGGAACCTTAAGCCAAGTAAACAATGTGTTTTTGCTCGTAACAAGGCTAATAAAGTACTTGGGTTCATACAAAGGAGTGTTAGTTACAAGACTAGCGAGGCCATCCTAAAACTGTATCTTGCTCTTGTGAGACCACACCTGGATTACGCAGTTCAGTTCTGGTTACCGAATTACAGAATGGATATAGAATCCTTGGAAAGAATTCAGAGGAGAATGACAAGACTAATCCCGGGCATTAGGAACCTTGAGTATAGAGACAGGTTAAAGCTTCTTAATTTGCACTCCCTTGAGAGACGTAAAGCGAGGGGCGACCTGATAGAGGTGTATAAGTGGAAGGCAGGGCTAAACAAAGGTGACATTACAAAGGTACTCAAACTATCCAACCAGGAGCGAACTCGTAACAATGGTTTTAAATTAGACAAATTTAGATTTAGGCGTGAAATAGGTAAACACTGGTTTGGAAACAGAGTAGTGGATGAATGAAACAAGTTACCAAATATCATCATTAAATCGAATAAGCTGAATTGCTTCAAACATAGGTTGGATGCTCATATGAGCAATAGGTGTTGGGTGTAAACGGGACTGCCCAGTATGGGCCAATAGGCCCGCTGCAGTTTCCTCCATTCTTATGTTCTTATGTTCTTATGTATTGTCTAAAATAATACAGTATAATTGGTTATTTTACTTCAATTATGACCTTGTGTGATAATAGGACATAGTACCATAATAAACCTTTTCTCGAACTGTTAAATAACTCAACAAAAATAATAATAATCCATTCAAAACAACGGATTATCAGACGTAGATGTCATAATTCAGCTCATCATAATTATCCATACACTCTCGTGTATAAATTCCACCGTCAAAATTTGTATTGTCGGAAGAAGTTTTACTGTCTGAATGTCTGTCTAATTCTACAAAAACTCTCCGTTAATATCCGTCTATTTCCTCTGTTACCTCATCACTTAAGAGTATTACAAAATATTACCACTGACTGTAACACCTGATGTGCAATGTGCATACTCATATTTATAATCCTGTGTATTTTGTAACTGAAAGAAAATACAGGTACAGGAATATTTAGTTACTCTTGCGGTATACAAAATCATACATCTATCTATCTATCTATCTACTGTATCTATCTATCTATCTATCTATCTACTGTATTTATCTATTTATATCAATTTTATTAACTCACCTGTACCATTAATCATCAGTATATTTATCTTAATCTTCTTCCCATTTTGATTTAGTCCTCTTAACAATGTATGTATCTACACCCACAAACATACCTACTATCCACTCCCAAACACCCACAAACAAACCTACTATCCACTCCCTACACCCATAAACATACCTACTATCCACGCCCTACACCCACAAACATGCCTACTATCCACGCTCTACACCCACAAACATACCTACTATCCACGCTCTACACCCACAAACACACCTACTATCCACGCCCCACACACAAACAAACCTATCCACCCCACATACAAACAAACTCTTATCACCCCACACCCCTAAACAAACCTACTATCCGCCACCACACACAAACAAACCTACTATACGCCCTACACCCCACAAACAAACACCACTATCATACCTACACCTGTAAAACCTACTATCCCTACACCTGGCTCAAACCAACTATCCCTTCCACACAAATAAACCTACCCATCACGCCTACTTACAAACAAACCTACTATCCCTGCCCTACACCCACAAACAAACCTACTATCCACGCCCTACACCCACAAACAAACCTACTATCCACGCCCTACCCTCACAAACAAACCTACTATCCACGCCCAACACCCACAAACAAACCTACTATCCACGCCCCACACCCATAAACAAACCTACTATCCACGCCCTACACCCACAAAGAAACCTACTATCCACGCCCTACACCCACAAACAAACCTACTATCCACGCCCTACACCCACAAACAAACCTACTATCCACGCCCTACACCCACAAACAAACCTACTATCCACGCCCTACACCCACAAACAAACCTATTATCCACGCCCTACACCCACAAACAAACCTACTATCCACGCCCTACACCCACAAACAAACCTACTATCCACGCCCTACACCCACAAACAAACCTACTATCCACGCCCCAAACCCACAAACAAACCTACTATCCACTCCCTACACCCACAAACAAACCTACTATCCACGCCCTACACCCACAAACAAACCTATTATCCACGTTCTACATCCACAAACACACACTACCCACCACCTACACCCACAATAGAGTAAAGGAGGAATACAGAGTGTACTTACTCAGGGTAGCCATACCACTCTGGGTGGTTGATCCTTAGTGCAGCAGGAAAGAGAAAAATTATAAGTGGGTCATTCTATTCCTCGTGTGATGGATGGAAGGATGGATGGATGGATGGATGGATGGATGGGAGACTGAATGGACGGATAGATGGGTAAATGGGTGACTGAATGGGATGAGAGATGGGTAGGTGGGTGAATCGGTGGATGGATAAACAGCTAACTGGATGAATGGACATATGGACTTGGATGGCATATTTGGATGTAAAACCCTACGATATGAAGAACATTTTGGACGTATAAACCCATGACAATTAACAACATTTTGGACTTACATCACAGGAAACAGGTAAAACATTTCTGTGATCGTCCTTCAATAATTCCATACGCCAACCTTACCTGCATTTATCTCATTTGCAGTATAAAATTTTAGTGTTAATTTCAGCATCGGAATCAATCAATCAATCTCTCTCTCTCTCTCTCTCTCTCTCTCTCTCTCTCTCTCTCAGCCAATGCAAATAAAACACAAAGGAATATAAATATAGGAAGGAGTAGAGAGAGTAGGAATGTAAAGATAGGAAACTTGGTAGCGTGGCCTGGATGTTATTTGCACAGCGTCACTACGCTTATCTTATCTCGTATGTCAATACACATATATCACTTCTTAAAGGGACAACTTGTTAAACACCTCTTGATACAACTATTTATTACTTCACTCAATGACATGGACACATTAATATCACTATTATATCGGGGTACTAACACATCATGCTTTACGTTACTTGACACTGACTCTCGGACACACCTGAATGAATACACTTCCCCCAGTAGGTAACTCACCCTAGGACGTTCTGACAAGACTCACGTGTACCCTGACGTAGGCCCAGTGAGTGCTGGCTGGGCTACCTCCTATGGGAAAGTCTGCTTAGCTGGCGACGCCGTGGTCCGGTCGGGAGGTCTCCCTCCCGACCTGGGGAGGGGACGTGCGTGACTCTGCTTAGTGAACCGAGTGACGACCCGAACGGGAGAGAGAGACAGCAACCAGAATGATAATGATAATGGAATAGGAATCGACCCCCGAATGGTAATGCCCGTGGACGGGACTGTAGGGCCTTTATATGGGGTCGGCCCAGCCAGCTTCTGACCTCTAACAATTAACACTAAACTGGTTTGATCTGGATAATTGTGTGCAGGTGTGGTCCTGGCCAGGTGTCTTGGCTAGGTGCGGTTGTAGGTCACCGGCTCACGTCATTAGCGGGCCAGGTCCAGTCCCTAGGGTCGACCTGAGGTGTGTCAAATCGGAATGTGGTGGTACCACGAGGTCTGTGGTGTACTTGCTGTTATATGTGACATAATTCTGGGCTGTAAGGTTTGGTCTGACAATCACTCATTACACCTCCCGCCAAGACCAAAGCTTCATCACAGAGACTGATGCCACATATAGACAGCAACATCACGTGTGGTGTCAAAGATAATCCCTGGGGCGATAACATAGTCTCACATTTACAACCAACAATCTCATAGGTGTATGTTTTTCTACTGGCGCTAGTTTGATCTGACAAAGCTCACTATACCTCCCGCCAAGATCAAAGCTTCTATGCCAGGAGGAAAAGGAAACATAGCAAGTGAACATAGAATGAACAAATCCTTCATATGTAGCATAGTGTCCGAGGCAACCTTGCAAATCACATTCTACAAACAATAGCAGGTGTTACATTTCCTTATCAAAATAATAATTCATCTCAGTCAGTAATATAGCTACAACATCGTGTTTCATAGTCCAAGACATTGATCAAATGAACTCATAGAAAAAAGTGAGACTAAAAAAAAGACATTCTTTGTAGTAAACATCAACATATTAGGGGATTGATATCTTTTTATTATACATCAACAACATCAGTACATTAGTTGGGTCCGGCATAGCTCACGTCTTCCATCCAGCTGGTATCTGAAAAACAGGGGATGGCGGCAGCTCAGCAGCTGTAGTCGGTTGGTCCTTCATCATCGGCTTTCTTGTGATGTCAGGACAGCACAT
>NW_024743560.1:0-8471 GCF_018991925.1 Homarus americanus
CCTCATCGAATATTACAAAGTCCCTGATCAAGTGTAACAAAAGTCCTGATCGGGTATAACAAAGTCCCTGGTCGAGTATAACAAAGGCCCCTGCTGGGTATAACAAAATCCCATGATCGAGTATAGCAAAGGCCCGTGATCCTGTATAACAAATGCCCCTTATCGAGTAAAACAAAGTCCCCTAATCGAATATAACAAAGCCCCCTGATCGAGTATAACAAAGGCCACTGGTCGAGCATAAGAAAGGACCCTGGTCGAGTATAACAAAGCCCCCTCATCGAGTATAATAAAGGCCCTGATCGGGTATAACAAAGTCTCATGATCGAGAATAACAAAGTCCCCTGATCTAGTATAACAAAATCCCGTGATCGAGTAGAGCAAAGGCCCTTGATCGAGTATAACAAATGCCCCTCATCGAGTATAACAAAGTCCCCTAATCGAATATAACAAAGTCCCCTAATCGAATATAACAATGCCTCCTGATCGAGTATAACAAAGACCCCTTATCGAGCATAACAAAGGCCCCTGGTCGAGTATAACAAAGCCCCCCTGATCGAATATTACAAAGTCCGCTGATCGAGTATAACATAGTCCCCTGATCGAGGATAACAAAGCCCCTGATCGAGTATAACAAAGTCCCCTGATCGAGTATAACAAAGCATCCTGGTCGAGTATAACAAAGCCCCCTCATCGAGTATAACAAAGTCCCCTTATCGAGCATAACAAAGGCCCCTGGTCGAGTATAACAAAGACCATGATGGAGTATAACAAAGTCCCCTGATCGAGGAAAACAAAGCCCCCTGATCGAGTATAACAAACTCCCCTGATCGAGTATAACAAAGCACCCTGGTCGAGTATAACAAAGGCCCCTGATGGAGTATAACAAAGACCATGATGGAGTATAACAAAGTCCCCTGATCGAGGAAAACAAAGCCCCCTGATCGAGTATAACAAACTCCCCTGATCGAGTATAACAAAGCACCCTGGTCGAGTATAACAAAGCCCCCTGATCGAGTATAACAAAGTCCCCTGATCGAATATAACAAAGTCCTTTGATTGAATATAATAAAGCCCCCTTTCCGAGTATAACAAAGTCCCCTGATCGAGAATATCAAACCCCCCCTGGTCGAGTATAATAAAGGCCCTGATCGAGTATAACAAAGTCTCATGATCGAGTATAACAAATTCCCCTGGTTCGAGTATAACAAAAGCCCCTGATAGAGTATATCAAAGCCCTCTGATCGAGCATAACAAAGGCCCCTGGTCGCGAATAACAAAGGCCCCTGATCGAGTATAACAAAGTCCCTTCATCGGGAATAACAAAGGCCCCTAATCGAGTCTAACAAAGTCCCTTGATCGAGTTTAGCAAAGGCCCTTGATCGAGTATAACAAATGCCCCTCATCGAGTATAACAAAGTCCCCTTATCGAATATAACAAAGCCCCCTGATCGAGTATAACAAACTCCCCTGGTTGAATATAACAATGGCCGTTGATTGAGTATAACAAAGGCCCCTCATCGAGTATAACAGGGGCCCCTCATCGAGTCTAACAAAGTCCCCTGATCGATTATGACAAAGGCCCTTGATCGAGTAAAACAAAGCCCAATCATCGAGTATAACAAAGTCCCCTAATCGAGTATAACAAAGTCCCCTGGTCGAGGAAAACAAAGCTCCCTGATCGAGTATAACAAAGTCCCCTGATTGAGTATAACAAAGTCCCCTGGTTGACCATAACAAAGGCCCCTGGTCGAGTATAACAAAGTCCCCAAATCGAATATAACAAAACCCCCTGGTCGAGTATAACAAAGGCCACTGGTCGAGCATAACAAAGGACCCTGGTAGAGTTTAACAAAGCCCCCCTGATCGAATATTACAAAATCCAGTGATCCTGTATAACAAAGTCCCCTGATCGAGTATAACAAAGTCCCCTGGTCGAGTATAACAAAGGCCCCTGATGGAGTATAACAAAGTCCCCTAATCGAGTATAACAAAGTCCCCTGGTCGAGGAAAACAAAGCTCCCTCATCGAGTATAACAAAGTCCCCTGATTGAGTTTAACAAAGTCCCCTGGTTGACCATAACAAAGGCTCCTGGTCGAGTATAACAAAGTCCCCTAATCGAATATAGCAAAGCCCCCTGGTCGAGTATAACAAAGGCCCCTGATGGAGTATAACAAAGTCCCCTGATCGAGTATATCAAAGCCCCCTGATCCAGTATAAGAAAGTCCCCTGATCGAGTATAACAAAGTCCTCTGGTCGAGCATAACAAAGGCCCATGATCGAGTATAACAAAGTCCCCTGATCGAGTATAACAAAGTCCCCTTATCGAGCAAGTGTAACAAAGCCTCCTGATCGAGTATAACAAAGTCCCCTGATTGAATATAACAAAGTCCCCTGATTGAATATAATAAAGCCCCCTTACCGAGTATAACAAAGTCCCCTGATCGAGAATATCAAACCCCCCTGGTCGAGTATAATAAAGGCCCTGATCGAGTATAATAAAGTCTCATGATCGAGTATAACAAATTCCCCTGGTTCGAGTATAACAAAAGCCCCTGATAGAGTATATCAAAGGCCACTCATCGAGCATAACAAAGGCCCCTGGTCGAGAATAACAAAGGCCCCTGATCGATTATAACAAAGTCCCCTGATCGAGAATAACAAAGGCCCCTAATCGAGTCTAACAAAGTCCCATGATCGAGTTTAGCAAAGGCCCCTGATCGAGTATAACAAAGTCCCCTGGTTGAATATAACAATGGCCCATGATTGAGTATAACAAAGGCCCCTCATCGAGTATAACAGGGGCCCTCATCGAGTCTAACAAAGTCCCCTGATCGATTATGACAAAGGCCCCTCGTCGAGTATAAGAAAGTCCCCTGATCGAGTATAACATAGTCCTGTGGTCGAGCATAACAAAGGCCCCTGGTCGAGTATAACAAAGTCCCCTAATCAAATATAACAAAGCCCCCTGGTCGAGTATAACAAAGGCCCCTGATGGAGTATAACAAAGTCCCCTGATCGAGTATATCAAAGCCCCCTGATCGAGTATAAGAAAGTCCCCTGATCGAGTATAACATAGTCCTCTGGTCGAGCATAACAAAGACCCCTGATCGAGTATAACAAAGTCCCCTGATCGAGTATAACAAAGTCCCCTTATCGAACATAAAAAAGGCCCCTGGTCGAGTATAACAAAGCCCCCCTGATCGAATATTACAAAGTCCAGTGATCAAGTATAACAAAGTCCCCTGATCGAGTATAATAAAGTCCCTTTGTCGAGTATAACAAGGTCCTTTGGTCGTGTATAACCAAGGCCCCTCATCGAGCATAACAAAGTCCCATTATCGAGTATAACAAAGTCCCCTGGTCGAGTATTACAAATTCCCCTGATCGAGTATAACAATGTCCCCTGGTCGAGTATAACAAAGTCCCCTGGTCGAGTATAACAAAGGCCCCTGATCGAGAATAACAAAGTCCTCTGATCGAATATAACAAAGTCCCCTTATCGAGCATAACAAAGGCCCCTGGTCGAGTATGACAAAGCCCCCCTGAACGAATATTACAAAGTCCAGTGATCAAGTATAACAAAGTCCCCTAATCGAGTATAACAAAATCCCCTGGTCGAGTATAACAAAGGCCCCTGATGGAGTATAACAAAGACCCCTGATCCAGGAAAACAACGCCCCCTGATCGAGTATAACAAAGTCCACTGATCGAGTATAACAAAGTCCCCTGATCGGGTATAACGAATTCCCCTTATCGAGTATAACAAAGTCCCCTTGTCGAGTATAACAAATTCCCCTGATCGAGTATAACAAAGTCCTTTGGTCGAGTATAACCAAGGCCCCTGATCGAGTATAACAAAGGCCCCGTGTTGAGTATAACAAACCTCCTGATCGAGTATAACAAAGTCCCCTTATCGAGCATAACAAAGGCCCCTGGTCGAGCATAACAAAGCCCCCCTGATCGAATAATGCAAAGTCCCCTGATCAAGTTTAACAAAGTCCCCTGATCAAGTATAACAAAGACCCTGATGGAGTATAACAAGGCCCCTAATGGAGTATAACAAAGACCCTGATGGAGTATAACAAAGTCCCCTGATCGAGGAAAACAAAGCCCTCTGATCGATTATAACAAAGTCCCCTGATTGAGTATAACAAAGGCACCTCATCGAGTATAAAACATCCTCTGATCGAGTATAACATATCCCCAGATCGTATATCCCTCATCGAATATTACAAAGTCCCCTGATCGAGTATAACAAAGTCCCCTGATCGAGGAAAACAAAGCCCCCTGATCGAGTATAACAAGGTCCCCTGATCGAGTATAACAAAGCACCCTGGTCGAGTATAACAAAGCCCCCTGATCAAGTATAACAAAGTCCCCTTATCGAGCATAACAAAGGCCCCTGGTCGAGTATAACGAAGCCCCCCGATCGAATATTACAAAGTCCCCTGATCAAGTGTAACAAAGTCCCCTGATTGAGTATAACAAAGTCCCCTGATCGAGGAAAACAAAGCCCCCTGATCGAGTATAACAAACTCCCCTGATCGAGTATAACAAAGCACCCTGGTCGAGTATAACAAAGCCCCCTGATCAAGTATAACAAAGTCCCCTGATCGAATATAACAAAGTCCCCTGATTGAACATAATAAAGCCCCCTTACCGAGTATAACAAAGTCACCTGATCGAGAATATCAAACCCCCCTGGTCGAGTATAATAAAGGCCCTGATCGAGTATAACAAAGTCTCATGATCGAGTATAACAAATTCCCCTGGTTCGAGTATAACAAAAGCCCCTGATAGAGTATATCAAAGGCCTCTGATCGAGCATAACAAAGGCCCCTGGTCGAGAATAACAAAGGCCCCTGATCGAGTATAACAAAGTCCCGTGATCGAGAATAACACAGGCCCCTAATCGAGTCTAACAAAGGCCCTTGATCGAGTATAACAAATGCCCCTCATCGAGTATAACAAAGTCCCCTTATCGAATATAACAAAGCCCCCTGATCGAGTCTAACAAAGTCCCCTGGTTGAATATAACAATGGCCGTTGATTGAGTATAACAAAGGCCCCTCATCGAGTATAACAGGGGCCTATCATCGAGTCTAACAAAGTCCCCTGATCGATTATGACAAAGGCCCTTGATCGAATAAAACAAAGCCCAATCATCGAGTATAACAAAGTCCCCTAATCGAGTATAACAAAGTCCCCTGGTCGAGGAAAACAAAGCTCCCTGATCGAGTATAACAAAGTCCCCTGATCGAGTATAACAAAGTCCTCAGGTCGAGCATAACAAAGGCCCCTAATCGAGTATAACAAAACTGATCGAGATATTACAAAGTCCGTGATCCAAGTATAACAGTCCCTGATCGAGTATAACAACGTCCTTTGTCTAGGCATAACAAAGTCCTTTGGTCGAGTATAACCGGAGCCCTCATAGAACGCAAAGTCCCTTATCGAGTATAACAAAAGTCCTGGTCGAGTTTTACAAATTCTGATCAGGTATAACAATGTCCCTGGTGGAGTATAACAAAGGGTCTCCGGTCGTAATTGTAACGAAGGCTGATCGAGAATAACAAAGTCCTCTGATCGAGATATAACAGTCCACTTATCAGGCATAACAAAGGCCCTCTTCGGGCATAACAAACCCCCTCATCGAGATAATAGAAAGTCTGATCCAAGTATAGCAAAGTCCGTGATCGAGTATAACAAAGTCCCCCATCGAGTATAACAAAGTCCTCTGATCAGGTATAACTTCAAGTCCCCAAGTCGTGTATAACAAAAGTCCCTGGTCAAGTATCAACAAATTCCCCTGATGAGGTATAACAAAGTCCCTGATCGAGTATAACAAAGTCCCTGGTCGGAGTAAGCAAAGTCCTGATCGAGAATAACAAAGGCCCCTGATCGAGAGCATAGCAAGTCCCTGATCAGGGTATAACAAGTCACATAGAAGTATAAAAATTCTGATCGAGATTATAACAAAGTCTTTGGTCGAGTATAACCAAGGCCCTGATCGAGTATAACAAAGCCCCTGTTGAGTATAACAGAAGCCTCCTGATCGGAGTATAACAAAGTCCCTTATCAGGCATAACAAAGGCCCCTGGTCAGGCATAACGGCCCCTGATCGAGATAATGCAAGTCCCTGATCCAAGATAACATTCGCATGATCAAGTGATAACAAAAAAGAAGACCTGATGGAATTATAACAAAGGCCCTATTAGAGTTATAACAAAAGCGGCTGGTGAATATAACAGAGTCCCCTGATCGAGAAAGAACCAAAAGCCCTCTGATCGAGTATAACAAAGTCCTGATTAGGTAAACCAAGGCCCTCATCGAGTATAAAATATCCCTGATGATCGGTATAACGTATCTCTGATGTGTATAACAAATTTCCTGATGTCGAGAGAGTGAGTAATGTCCCTAATCATATCCTGATCGATTATAACATATCCCCTGATCGTGTATAACAAAGTTCCCTGGTCGAGTATAGTAATGTCCCCTAATCGAGTATAACAAAGGCCCCTGATCAAGTATAACAAAGTCCCCTGGTTGAGTATAACAAAGTCCCCTTGTCGAGTATAACAAAGGCCCCTGATGGAGTATAACAAAGACCATGATGGAGTATAACAAAGTCCCCTAATCGAGGAAAACAAAGCCCCCTGATCGAGTATAACAAAGTCCCCTTATCGAGCATAACAAAGGACCCTGGTCGAGTATGACAAAGCCCCCCCTGATCGAATATTACAAAGTCCCCTGATCAAGTATAACAAAGTCCCCTGATCGAGTATAACAAAGTCCCCTGTTCGAGTATAACAAAGGCCCCTGATGGAGTATAAGAAAGACCCTGATGGAGTATAACAAAGTCCATTGATCGAGGAAAACAAAGCCCCCTGATCGAGTAACCAACGAATTTCACTGTTTTTAATCAAAATTGAGTGTTTTCACTAGGAGAAGTAAAACTAAATAAAACAGCATTTTTTAGGAGAAAAAAATCGTTTCCGTGATTAAAGTAAAACTTCCTAAAATACACTGTTTTAGAGTAGAAACTGGTGTTTCCAGTATACAAGTAAAACTAAGTAAAAGCCGTGTGTTTTTGCAGAAAACAAGCGTTTTCCGTGAAAAGACTTCAGTGAACTAAAATACACTTTTTTAACAGAAAACAAACGTTTTTCGTAAAAATAATAGAATGAGCTATAATGCACTGCTTTCTGCAGAAAACAAGCGTATTCCGTGAAAAAAAGTAAAACTGACGAATTCTACTATTTTCATTCAAAATTGAGTGTTTTCACCAGAAGTAAAACTAAATAAAAACAGCATTTTTAGGAGAAAAAATGCATTTCCGTGAGAGAAGTAAAACTTACTAAAATACACTGTATTTGAGTAAAGCGGAGTGTTTCCAGTACAAGAAGTAAAACTAACTAAAAGCAGTGTGTTTAGGCAAAAAACAAGCGTTTCCCATGAAAAGACGTCAGTGAACTAAAATACACTTTTTTGTGCAGGAAACAAGCGTTTTTCGTGAAAAAAATAGAATGAAATAAAATGCACTGTTTTATGCAGAAAACAAGAGTATTCCATGAAATGAAGTAAAACTAACGAATTCCACTGTTTTCATTGAAAATTGAGTGTTTTCACTAGAAGAAGTAAAACTAACCAAAAACAGCATTTTTGAGTGAAAAAAAAACATTTTCCGTGAGAGAATAAAAACTTTCAAAAATACACTGTTTTTGAGTAAAAACTGAGTGTTTCCAGTGCAAGAAGTAAAACTAACTATAAACAGCGTTTTTTTGCAGAAAACAAGCGTTTCCGTGATTAAAGTAAAACTTACTAAAATACACTGTTTTGTGCAGAAACTGATGTTTCCCGTACTAAAAGTAAAACTAACTAAAAACAATGTGTTTGAGCAGAAAACAAGCGATTTTCGTGAACAAATTAGAATGAACTAAAATGCATAGCTTTGCGCAGTAAACAAGCGTATTCCATGAAAAGAAGTAAAACTAACGAATTCCAATGTTTTCATTCAAATTTGAGTGTTTTCACCAGAAGTAAAACTAACTAAAAACAGCATATTTAGGAGAAAAAAAAGCACATCGTGAGAGAGGTAAAACATAATAAAATACACTGTATTTGGAAGTACTCAGCAGGTGTTTCAGTACGGTAAAAAACTAACTAAAAAACTGATCATATTTGAGCAAAAACAAAACTTGAAGAACGTCAATGAACTAAAATGCACTTTTCAAAACATGGAAGCAAAGCGTTTTTCTGTTGAAAAAAAAAAAAATAAAGATAAAGAACTAAAATGCACTGTTTTTGTGCAGAAAGCAAAGCGTGTCCGTGAAAGAAATAAACTAATTCCGTTGTTTCGTTCAAGGTAGGAGTGTTTTCACTGATAAAGTCCTTCCAAAACAACGATGTTGGGAAAACAAACCCCATTTTCCGTGGGAAAGTAAAACACAAAATACTGTTTTTGAGTAAA
>NW_024743561.1:0-5000 GCF_018991925.1 Homarus americanus
TCCATAGCGAGTACACGGTCTCCACTCTCTCCTGGAGAATATATGGGAAAAGGAGGAAATCCTCCAAGCCCTTAAAGACGCCTCCATTGTCAATATTTTTATGGACAAGGGAGACCGGTCAGACTGTGGCAACTAACGCCGGATCTCGCTGCTCTCCGTAGCTGGAAAGATTATCTCCCGATTCCTCCTAAACAGACTTCTTCCTGAGGCGGAAAATTCCTCCCAGAATCTCAATGTGGTTTGAGACCATCACGTGGCACCACTGATATGATCTTTGTTGCCCGCCAGATACAGGAAAAGTGCAGAGAATAGCGTCGTGACCTGTAAATGGCCTTCATCGACCTAACCAAGGCCTTCAACTCGGTCAACAGGGAAGCCCTCTGGTGTACCCTCAGCCGGTTTGGCTGCCCACAAAAATTCATCGCTATTGTCAGGCAACTCCACGATGGCATGAACGGCAGTGTCCTGCACAATGGCACCCAGTCTGAGTTCTTCCCCATCCAGTGCCAATTTAGGCGGCGGGGTGGATATGCAGTACTGGATGAAGGATCTTTTCAAAATACACTGCAAGACGATTCCAAGCAGGAACAAAGGAGTCGGCAGCTTTCATTATTGAACTTCAGTATGCAGACGACCTCACCCTTGTCGCTCACACTGAACGCGACCTACAGGAGATCCTGAACACCTATGCAGATGCGTATGCACACTTCGGCTTTGAGGTGAATGTGCGTAGGACTCAGATTCTCTTTCAGCCTGTCCCTGGTTCAGCCACACCTCCACCATCCATCCAGCTTAACGGTTACCCACTTTCAGTATCTCGGCTCCCACCTGTCCACCACCGCTGACATCGATGAAGAGATTCAACATCGGATCAGATGTGCATCTCAAGCCTTTGGCAGACTCCGTACCCTTGTCTTCAGCTGTAGGGAACTGAAATTATCGACAAAGCTGCACGTATATCGAGCAGTGGTCCTCCCCACCCTGCTATATGGCAGCAAGACATGGGTCACATACAGGAGACACCTCAAGGCACTTGAAAACTTTCACCAACGTATTCTACGTTCCATCCTCCAAGCTCGCTGGGAAGACAAGGGAACAAATGCCTGTATTCTCCCTGACACCAACTATAGGAGCATCGAGGCTACCATTATCCATAAACAACTACGTTGGACTGGCCATGTTACCCGCATAGACGACAATAGACTGCCAAAGCAGCTACTTTACAGTCACCTAACTAATAGTAAACGTAACTCCGGCGGGCAACTGAAAAGGTATAAGGATAGTCTTAAGACAAACCTGAAAAAGTGCCAAATCGACGCCCTCACCTGGAAGACAAATACTCCATACCATAACGCTTGGAGGATCGCCACGCGAGAAGGTGTAATACTTTCAAATTTGCCCGACTGCAAACCGAGGCAGACAAGCGCCAGCGCCGGAAAGACGCTGCCGCCGCCCTTCCCGCACTAGATGCAGCCCCCCACAAGTGCAACCTCTGTGAACGACTCTGCCGATCCCGTATCGGCCTCTTTAGTCACCTTAAAACTCACCAATGAAGGTGACATCCCTAATAACTCATATCATTGTATCATAACTGGATGATCGTTATACTCGATTCCGAGTGACAGCAAAGTAGTAATAGTGTGTGTGTGTGTGTGTGTGTATGTGTGTGTGTGTGTGTGTGTGTGTGTGTGTCCTAAGGATCAATGGTTAGATCCCAAGGTACTCACAGATAATCTAGCATTACATTGATACCAGACTTAACAGATTAGAGAAGTGGAGACAGTCAAGTACAGTACTAACCAATGCTGCCTCCTTGTATACTGAAGGCTTATATACTGTCCCTAATGCCCCGTCATGCTTATGGGGACACACTCTCATCACCACAAACATCATCAAAATACACCGTCTCTCCCCGGGTTAAATTGATAACACACCATCCTCGACCAATTCTTTTTTAACACAAATATTATCTGTCACCAGGCGTCATCTTTATTCTGTAGTATTCTATAGCCACGAAATAATACTCTCACTTCATGTATCACTCCACCAGTAAAGTCAGACTGTAGTGAAGAAACAAAATTAATATACCTTCTTTTAAAGCTCTCTATCCCTCACCGATAAACAGTTTAGTAAAAAATTTCACACATCATAAACTTAATACCTTTCCCTTCCTTCATCCTGGGGAAAAAAAATTATTCCTTTGTAATTCCCTCGTTGTTAGGACTTTTACCTCTATAACGGAGTACAATAACAACCATCCTCCCGTCAATAGGTTCTCACATTCCCACACTTCTTCTTCACACACCATAACGTCAGCAACTCCATGTCTTAAGTCGTCTATCGTATGTCTTAAGTCCTGTATCGTATGTCTTAAGTCGTCTATCATATGTCTTAAGTTCCGTATCGTATGTCTTAAGTCCTGTATCGTATGTCTTAAGTCGTCTATCGTATGTCTTAAGTCCTGTATCGTATGTCTTAAGTCGTCTATCATATGTCTTAAGTTCCGTATCGTATGTCTTAAGTCCTGTATCGTATGTCTTAAGTCGTCTACCGTATGTCTTAAGTCCTGTATCGTATGTCTTAAGTCGTCTATCATATGTCTTAAGTCCTGTATCGTATGTCTTAAGTCCTGTATCGTCTGTCTTAAGTCCTGTATCGTCTGTCTTAAGTCCTGTATCGTATGTCTTAAGTCCTGTATCGTATGTCTTAAGTCCTGTATCGTCTGTCTTAAGTCCTGTATCGTCTGTCTTAAGTCCTGTATCGTATGTCTTAAGTCCTGTATCGTCTGTCTTAAGTCCTGTATCGTATGTCTTAAGTCCTGTATCGTATGTCTTAAGTCCTGTATCGTATGTCTCGTATGTCTTAAGTCCTGTATTCGTATGTCTAAGTCCTGTATCGTAAGGCCCAAGTTCCGTATCGTATATGTCTTAAGTCCTGTATCGTATGTCTTAAGTCCTGTGCATCGTATGTCTTAAGTCCTGCATCGTATGTCTTAAGTCCTGTATCGTATGTCTTAAGTCCCCAGATCGGGCGTCTTAAGTCCCTATCGTATGTCGTAAGTCACCCATCGCGTTCTTAAGTCCTGTATTGTATGTCTTAAGTCCTGTATCGTATGTCTTAAGTCCTGTATCGTATGCCTTAAGTCCTGTATCGTATGCCTTAAGTCCTGTATTGTATGTCTTAAGTCCTGTATCGTATGTCTTAAGTCTTGTATCGTATGTCTTAAGTCCTGTATCGTATGTCTTAAGTCCTGTATCGTATGTCTTAAGTCGTCTATCGTATGTCTTAAGTCCTGTATCGTATGTCTTAAGTCGTCTATCGTATGTCTTAAGTCCTGTATCGTATGTCTTAAGTCCTGTATCGTATGTCTTAAGTCCTGTATCGTATGTCTTAAGTCGTCTATCGTATGTCTTAAGTCCTGTATCGTATGTCTTAAGTCCTGTATCGTCTGTCTTAAGTCCTGTATCGTATGTCTTAAGTCCTGTATCGTATGTCTTAAGTCGTCTATCGTATGTCTTAAGTCCTGTATCGTATGTCTTAAGTCCCGTATCGTATGTCTTAAGTCCTGTATCGTATATCTTAAGTCCCGTATCGTATGTCTTAAGTCGTCTATCGTATGTTTTAAGTCCCGTATCGTATGTCTTAAGTCGTCTATCGTATGTCTTAAGTCCCGTATCGTATGTCTTAAGTCCTGTATCGTCTGTCTTAAGTCCTGTATCGTATGTCTTAAGTCCTATATCGTATGTCTTAAGTCGTCTATCGTATGTCTTAATTCCTGTATCGTCTGTCTTAAGTCCTGTATCGTATGTCTTAATTCCTGTATCGTCTGTCTTAAGTCCTGTATCGTATGTCTTAAGTCCTGTATCGTCTGTCTTAAGTCCTGTATCGCATGTCTTAAGTCCTGTATTGTATGTCTTAAGTTGTCTATCGTATGTCTTAATTCCTGTATCGTCTGTCTTAAGTCCTGTATCGCATGTCTTAAGTCCTGTATTGTATGTCTTAAGTCGTCTATCGTATGTCTTAAGTCCTGTATCGTATGTCTTAAGTCCCGTATCGTATGTCTTAAGTCGTCTATCGTATGTCTTAGTCTCTCTTTTATATTTTCTCATAATGTCTGGTTCTATTCCACACTAACTATACATACAGTAGTTCTCTCCATTTCCACTGATTCTCTAATTACCTTCACCTCTCTCTTTTAACATATATATATTTTTTCATTACATTTACACCTTAAGAGAAAACAAATATCATCTGGTATATAATTCTCCCAAGTGAACAAAACTAAAGGTAGAGTGTGTGGTCAGACATACGGCCACACACTCTAATAGTGCGTCTTAAACTGTGAAAAAATGGCAACTTTCAGGGACACATCTAAGCTCAATATGTCTGCAATTGCACATCACTTTATCTCTGATGGTAAGATGGCTGATATACTAAGGCTGTATCCACACTTCGCATCTAGTAACAAAGCAAATTTCTATGTACAGAACTAAACAAACAATGTACTGGTAATACTCTGTAACACTCAACGTCACAATATCTTGGGTCTAATAAACACCCTTGTGGCCTCTACTCTGTAATCCTTTTTGTGCTACCGCTAACAGGATGAGTATGGGGTGCACAATAAACTAGCTGCTGTCCGCGGAAAAAGTTCAAAATTCAAAATATTCCTAATATGCTTAAGTTTACGTGGTCGTGGTGAGTTATATCTGACACACACACACACACACACACACACACACACCTGAACTATGATACCAACCTCAGGACAATTATAAACATTTAAATCGATTCATTAAGTGACAGTAAAAATGACAAAATACTTATATTAAAGCAAAGAAAAAATGTGATCTTATTCAGTTGTCTATTTAACGATGAAATCTATTGTTTATAATCAACAAATTCCAGAACGATAACAACTGAACAATGGAACAAAGACGCGTTCATTAGACCAGCTAGAATGGTAATTAACGGATATGATTGTTAATTTGAGGAGTTTA
>NW_024743561.1:12500-14669 GCF_018991925.1 Homarus americanus
CCTCACCCTTCCTCCCTCTCCCTCACCCCTCCCTCCCTCTCCCTCCCACCCTTCCTCCCACCTCTCCCTCAACTTCCTCCCACCTCTCCCCTCCCACCTTTCCTCCACCTCTCCCCTCACCCTTCCTCCACCCTCTCCCTCACCCTCCCTCCACCTCTCCCCTCACCCTCCCTCCACCTCTCCCCTCCCCTCCCTCCCCTCTCCTCACCCTTCCTCCACCTCTCCCTCAAACTTCCTCCACCTCTCCCTCACCCTTCCTCCACCTCTCCCTCACCTCCTCCACCTCTCCCTCCACCCTTCCTCCCACCTTTCCCTCACCCTTCCTCCACCTCTCCCTCAAACTTCCTCCACCTCTCCCTCACTTTCCTCCACCTCTCCCTCACCCTTCCTCCACCCCTCCCTCACCTCCCTCCCACCTCTCCCTCACCCTTCCTCCCTCTCCCTCAAACTTCCTCCACCTCTCCCTCACCCTTCCTCCCTCTCCCCTCCCACCCCTCCCTCCACCTCTCCCTCACCTTCCTCCACCTCTCCCTCAAACTTCCTCCACCTCTCCCCTACCCTTCCTCCACCTCTCCCTCAAGCTTCCTCCACCTCTCCCTCACCTTTCCTCCCTCTCCCTCACCCTTCCTCCACCTCTCCCTCACCCTTCCTCCCTCTCCCCTCACCCTCCCCCTCTCCCTCACCTTCCTCCACCTCTCCCTCACCCTTCCTCCACCTCTCCCTCACCCTTCCTCCACCTCTCCCTCACCCTTCCTCCACCTTTCATTAGAGGCGAAAATAGCAGGAAATAAACTTAAAATATAAAAGAATAAAAATAAAAAATAAAAATAACAAGAACAGGGTTACCTTAGGTTACGTTAGATTACGTTAGCTTAGGTTAGGTTAGGTTACGTTAGCTTAGGTTACGTTAGATTACGTTAGCTTAGGTTAGGTTAGGTTACGTTAGGTTAGGTTAGGTTAGGTTAGGTTGCGTTAGGTTACGTTAGATAGGGTTTTGTCAGGGGAGGGTATCAAGCCAGTAGGGTGTCTTAGTGTAGGATGTAACGACATAGGAAAGGTTAGGAGTGAGGAACTTTTCAGGAGGTATAGGGAGGTGCTAGGGATGGTTAGAGATATGGGAGGGATCCGGATAGTATGTGGTGTCTTGCCTAGAAGAGGGGATGGCGGTGAATTGCTGTCCAGGGCAATTGCTATAAATTGCAGACTGGAAAAACATTGTGCAAAGAATGGTTGGGCGTTCATTGAAAACTGGCAACCATTCTGGTGAACTGGGTTACGCCCCTCTGTGGGCCGAGTTAGAGAATACCAAGGAAAAAAACCCTGAAATTAGAGTTAGAAAACTTGAAATTAAAGGAAGAGGTAGCAAGGATGAAGGAAGAAACGAGACAAGGAAAGCCGGTGAATGACGATAACTCTGGGGAATGGAAGGTTGTGAGGAGAGGGACGACCAAACTGGTGGTGAAGAAACGCACCAAGGATACCACAACAACGACAACAACAGCTAAGTGTACCAACTCATTCAGTCCCGGCCATGGCCTATTTCTGATATCACTCACTTCTGGTTACTCTCATTATTCTCGTCCGACTCATCTCTCTCCCGTTCAGGTCGTCACTCTGTTCACTCACACAGAGTCTCACTCGTCTTCTCCCCAGGTCGGGAGGGAGACTTCCCGACCAGACCCCGGCGTCACCAGCTAAGCAGTCTCCCAAACGAGCCCAGCACCCGCTGGGCCTCCGTCAGGTTACACGGGAGTCATTGTCAGAGCTATCCCTAGGGTGAGTTACCTACTGTGGGAAGCGTATTCATTCATGTTTGTGTCCGTGAGTCAGTATCCAGTAACGTAAATATAATGTCCTAGTAACGTCGATATAATATTGATATTAATGTGTCTGTGTCATTGAGTGGAATAATAAATAGTTGTATCGAAGTGGTGTTTGAGAAGTTGTGCCTTAAGAAAGTAATATAAAATATATGTGTATTGACGTATAAGATAAGTGGAAATAACTGACACGGCCACGCTACCAAACTTCCTGTCTTTACATCCTCCTACTATAAATACTCTACTTATATGTGATATCCTCTTCTTGTGAGAATTTAATCATTACAATGAATTGACAGCAAAATACAACAACCTGTGCATTATGGGGGATTTCAACTTCAGAAATATT
>NW_024743562.1:2500-4081 GCF_018991925.1 Homarus americanus
TATAAGAAAATGGGAAATATCTACTTTCTGGGGAAAGTTGGTTATCTAATTATCACAGAAAACGGGAAATTTGTATCATAGAAAATGGGAAAAATATCTACTTTCCGGAAGTTGGTTATCTACTTCCCCAAAGTAGATTATCTATTTTCAGGAAAGTAGATTATCGACTTTCAGGGAAGTAGATTATCGACCTTTGGGGAAATATTACCTAATTGGCGTAGATTATCATAGAAAACGGGAAATTTTATCACAGAAAATGGGAAATATTTACTTTCTGGGAAAGTTGGTTATCTACTTATCATAGAAAACGGGAAATTTGTATCATAGAAAATGGGAAAATATCTACTTTCCGAAAGTTGGTTATTTACTTTCCCAAAAGTAGATTATCTATTTTTCAGGAAAGTAGATTATCGACTTTTCAGGAAGTAGATTATCTTGGGGAAATATTAGGCTACCTAATTTTGCGAAGTAGATTATCATAGTAGTAAACGGTATATTTTTATCACAGAAAATGGAAATATCTACTTTCTGAAAGTTATTTAATTTCAAAAGTAGATTATCTACTTTTCAGAAAATAGATTATCGACTTTTCGGGAAGTAATTATCGACTTTTGGGGAAATATTCCAACCAATTTTCCTGAAAGTAGATATTTTCCCCATTTATGATACAAATTCTTCTTTTTCTAAATGAATAACCAACTTTCTGGAGAAAGTAGATATTTCCCATATTGATACAAATTTCCCGCTTATAATAATCTACATCAGAAAATTAGGTAAATTTCCCAATTGTCGATAATCTATTTCCCGAAAAGTCGACAATCATTGTAGTGGATTTTCTCCCCTAAAATCTGTTTGTCGCTGAGTAGCGCGACCCCACGAATTCTTAGTGTATGCCTAATGGTCTAGGTCAACCAGTGCCGCCACGAGGGGTCAACTACTAAGCCACGCCTACCCCTGCTATTTATGACCTGACCTCGTGGGATCTTCTTCTACCTACACCAACCAGCCAGCAACACCTCCTCCTGCCTGGCGGTCCCGGCCCGCTGGCGAGCATGGGACTACAGCTGTCCTGAGCACCCTCACCATCCAGCCACATCAAGCTTGTAACCATGTTGCCTTCCCATACCAAGCTGCATTGTACATCCACAACATGTATACAGAGAGCACACGTAGCCTTTCAACCCATCTCTGAGTGTGAACCAAACAACCTGTTCTCACACTCATTTCTGAAAACTAGATAATCTACTTTTGGGAAAGTAGATAACCAACTTTCCGGAAAGTAGATATTTTTCCATTTTCTGTGATACAATTTCCCATTTCTATGATAAGTAGATAACCAACTTTTCAGAAAGTAGATATTTCCCATTTTCTGTAATACAAATTTCCTGTTTCTATGATAATTCACTTCAGAAATAGTAATATCTCCAAATGATAATCTACTTTCCTGAAATCGACAATTCACTTTCCAGAAAGTAGATAACCTACTTTTCGGGAGATAATTACTGGGAAAGAGATAACCAACTTCCCGGAAAGTAGATATTTTCCCATTTCTATGATACAAATTTCCATTTTCTATAAGTA
>NW_024743563.1:0-27102 GCF_018991925.1 Homarus americanus
GTAAGGCTAGGCTAGGCTATTTCAAGTTAGTTAGGTTATTTCCATGTTTTGTGCCAGTTACTCACTGGCAATGGGGGGGGCCAATTGTCCTAGACCCAAGCTATGCAGCATATAACTCTATATAGCAACATTTTACGACCACGACGTGCACCAAGAAAAATGTGCAAGTCTGGGGCTGGTTCCCCCACACACCTGGCAAGCCCAAATATTCTGGCAAGACAAGTTTCAAACAGGTCTGTTCAATTTTTGAAGGGTCACCTCAAAAGACTTGTCAGAAGCATACAAATCCTCATATCTATATATATTATCATATAATAATTTTTTTGCAGATATGACTGTAGCTTACAGTATTTAAGGCCTACTTCAGAAAATGTTTTGTTTGTTTGTTTTCGATCTACTGATGTAAGTGCACAACAGCATCGTAAAGTATAACCATGTTTCTGTACTCAATTTTTAATGGCAAATTTACAGGTTTTAAAACTGTCTACAGGCCCTTTAAATATTGCTGTATTGTAAAATTCTACAAAACCGTCATATATTTCTTTTGTGATGCATATATGTACAGTAAATGATATTAGTCTGTTCTGCATCCCCTTTGCTCATAGGCATTGGTGATGAAAGCATTATAAAAGCCAATGCTGTTGCTATTGCTATACAGCATTAATTTCTTCTCTTTCTTTCAGAAATATAAAAACAGAGATATAAAAGACCGAAAACTTGAGGGCCGAGTTAGCAGTGGCTGATGATTTTTACGAGACTTTCCGCAATCACCCAGTAGATGAAGAAATAATTCCTTGTGGAATGTGCAGGTAGGTGAGAATATTTATGGATTTATACAGTTGTATGCACTCCCATTGATACCATTGCTCAATCTCCTTTGGATGTCTAAAAATCAAACGGCAGCAGTGACCTACCTTATACTGACTGTTTGCAGTTTTCCCTGTTCCAACCCTAGGGCCATCAACTATGCCTCACCAGTCATTGTTCCTGCCTCACCAGTGAATGCTCCTGCCTCACCAGTCATTGTTTCTGCCAGAGCCGGCGCCAGCCTATTTGGCGCCCTTAGCAGGACTGCAGCTGGCGTCCCCACCCGCCTCCCACTTAACGATTGGGTTTGCCCACAAAGTAATCCAGGTACCATATTGAAGAAACTGTTTACCTTACACTGATCTATTTTAATTTGCTAATACATACATTAATTAGCAAATACTCTTAAGCACAATGCAATAATGGCATGAAAAGTGACTGTAAAGAAACACTCAAAATCAAACTACTATTGTATTTAAACATTAAGCAATTCAATTAACATGTCATGACATTCTGGATTCCGCCGTTTTCTCGTTTTCGCTACGTGCCTGCTTATAACCGTTAACTTGATTCCTGGAAGCGAATTCGTCGATTACATCGTCATACGATAACTAGAGAGTCTAGACACTGCAATGTTCACACTGATGATGGCCAACTCACTAAGATGTTCCTGCGCCATTGTGGATCGCAATAAGTTTTTATCAGTTTTAACTTAGAAAAGCTCCGCTCTGCTGCCGACACCGTTACAGGGAGAGTTGCACAGATCCGCAGGGAGAGTTGCACAGATCCGCAGAGCTACCCACAAGTTCGGGAATACTTCAGTAAGTTTCTTTTCATGCAGGAAGGTGAGAAAATCCATTGTCATATTCTTGGAAGGCAAATCTGGGAGACACTGCAGCTCCATGGCCAGTTCCCTTCCATCAATGTCTGAGTTTCCCCCATGAGTAAGCGTGTTGCTGAGGGTTTGGCAGTGATCGACAATATCTTTGTCAGACATGTCGGTGAACCCCAACAATACCTTGAACTTTTCATTCACCTCGCCCAAGGTCTTGAACCTCTCATTAAGAGAGGAAATCACAGTATCCACTACCACATTGAAAAATGTAGTCTCCATCCTCTTGAGTACATCGCTGACAGGTTCGTCTGCACACTCATAGCTAAAGTGACATTTTTTAGTTCTTGGTCTCTTCTGTTTCAGCACCGTGTCTACGCTCATCGCTTCAGATTTCTTTAGCAATAGTTAGTGCATCAGCAAAACCTGTATTTCTGTAGCTGACAATATCATCTCTGGTCTTTTTGAGCAGATCTACAGCCACGCCGAGCTGTATCGTACTCGACTGCATTAGTTTGCTCACGTGCTGAATTTTGCTGAGTATATCATACCACACAACTGAACAAATGACAAAACGGTATGACCCTACTTCCTCTGCCAACGATTAAGCCTCAACTTTGACGACAGGGTCAGTTGCAGATTCTCTGTGCTCCAAAAGCGCTTCTTTGATTTGCGCAGGTTGATATCTAATTGCCTCCACATTTTTTACTCGGCTTTCCCATCTGACGTCTGACCACGGTTTCAGATTGATATTAACATGTTTAAAAGAACTTGCCACCTCTGAGGAGACTGAAAACAATGTGAATTCTTTCGTTAAATATCCAAAGTAACAAGTTGCATTTAGGGAGCTCTTGGCAGCGTCGCCTAATATCAAATTCAAATTATGGGCACCACAAGGGTCAAATAAGGCCCGAGAATTCTGTTGAAGCCTGGCTTGAACTCCTTTGATGTTTCCTCTCATATTTGCTTCATTGTCGTAGGATTGACCTCGATAATCCTCAAAAGAAATGTTCATTTGTTTGTCTTCCGAGTAGAAGTCATGACAAATTTAGCCCTGTAGACTTCTCTACCTCAAGGAACCCCAAGAAATGCTCCTTTATTGTTGGCTTGTCTTCAAGAAAGTTGCTCTTTGCGACTCAAATCAGGGGTGCAGTCTAAAATTGAGAAGTATTTCGATGCTTTGATATCGTCCATGATTCTCTCAGTAATCTTTGCACTGATAATGTTAATCAGTTCATTTTGGATCATTTGGCCAAGGTAGTGAGTGTGACTGTGATTGCCTGCATTACTTTCAACCCTACTTAAATGATTCTCCATAACGATCAAATTTAACCAAAAGTTCCACTTCTTGGAGAAAAATACCATTGGATTGACAGTTAAGTTTTTCGGTTGACCCTCTAGAGCCAAATTGCTTTCAGCTAGAGACTGAATAATCGCCATTAGTCTAGTGAGGACTTGGCGCCACCTGTTCCACTCAGCCATTAACATTTCCATTTCCCGTCTGTCTATCGTCCTTCCTCTTGCAATGTTGACCTCCAGTTCCTTCTATGTTGTCATGTTTTTAGTGTGTTCTATGCTACTTTCATGTGTGCTGAGCAAATGACTAGCATTTTTTCAATCATTGATGCCTTCTTCAGCCATTCTAACATGTTTTGTAGAAAACATTTTACAACAGAAGCAAAAAAGTTTATCCTGTTTCACCAAATACATTAGCCAACTTCTTTGGATCTTCTCTCCATTTACTAAGATTCGGCGAAAGTAATCATGTTGACATCTTCTCCCATCCTTTTTTGGAAACACATATTTAAGATCAACTTGTAAGGTCCTCTGCAAACAAGTTCTGCTTTTTTCCTGGTTGGACATTGAGAATGGCCAGTCGGTAGGGTCAACAAGTGCAACCTTAATCTACGACTCTCAATATGGGTTTACAAAGGGAAAATCTTGTCTAACAAATCTGCTAACGTTTTTTAGGAAAGTCTTCGAGGTAGTAGATAATGACGAAAATTACGATGTTATTTACTTAGACTTTAGCAAAGCATTTGACAGAGCACCGCATCAGAGTCTTCTGAGAAAAATTAAGGCTCATGGTATCGAGGGGAAAGTTTTAAATTGGATAAAATCATGGCTCACCGATAGAACTCAGAGGGTCAGCGTAGATGGTGTTAAATCTGAGTGGGGCCGTGTAACCAGTGGGTTCCCCAGGGGTCAGTACTAGGCCCACTCTTGTTCATAATCTACATAAACGATCTAGATACTGGGATCAGCAGTGACATAAGCAAGTTTGCGGATGACACCATAATAGGGCGGCAAATTAATTCAGGGCAGGATGCAAATGCATTACAGAAGGATCTAAATATACTGCAGGGGTGGTCTGAAAAATGGCAAATGAAATTTAACACCAGCAAGTGCAGCGTACTTAATATTGGAAGAACATATACTTATAATGTATACAGCCTTAACAACATCAACCTAGAGAAGTCGACTTGTGAAAGAGACCTAGGGGTACCTGTAAGCCCGGACCTACGGCCTAGAAAACAGTGTGTTAATGTTCGAAATAAGACAGAGTATTGGGTTTTATATCTAGAAGTGTAAGTAACAAGAGTGCAGAGGTCTTATTGCAACTATATCTTGCGCTAGTCAGACCGCACTTCGATTATGCGGTTCAGTTCTGGTGCCCCTATTATAGAATGGATATAAATTCACTTGAGTAGGTGCAGCGAAGAATGACATAAATGATTCCGGGACTTGGAAACCTTCCATATCAGGATAGGTTAAAGAAACTTAACTTGCATTCCCTAGAAAGACGAAGAGTGCGGGGAGATATGATAGAAGTATTTAAGTAGGTGAAAGGAATCGATAAAGGGGATATAGATAAAGTTCTTATAATATCCGAGCAGGATAGGACTCGGAGCAACGGATTCAAGTTGGATAAGTTTAGGTTTAGGAGGGAGATAGGAAGAAACTGGTTCACAAATAGGGTGGTGCGGGAACTCTGGAAAGTTTCAAAAGGAGGCTAGATAGATTCATGGATGATAGTGGTAGTAACTCTCGACAGGAGCTGCCATGCACAGGCCAACCAGCCTATTGCAGACTCCTTATGTTCTTAGGTGCAGCCCTGGATGCAGCACATTCGAGCTGTGGTGGTGACACTGTTACTGTTGGCTGTGAAGAATGGAGCTGTGGTGGTGACACTGTATCTGTTGGCTGTGAAGAATGGAGCTGTGGTGGTGACACTGTATCTGTTGGCTGTGCAGAATGGAGCTGTGGTGGTGACACTGTATCTATTGGCTGTGAAGAATGGAGCTGTGGTGGTGACACTGTATCTGTTGGCTGTGAAGAATGGAGCTGTGGTGGTGACACTGTATCTGTTGGCGCCCTTAGCATCTTTAGCGCCCTTAGCATTTGCTAACCTCGCGTAATGGAAGCGGCGGCCCTGGTTCCTGCCTCACCAGTCATTGTTCCTGCCGTGTCACATTCTAATTGTATGATAACCGATTACCACTTCATAATGACCAAAATTCAGATAACTTATAGTGAATGATATTCTATTTTATTGTTATATGTGAATTATTTGTGTATGGGAAATTATATTTTGTATTAATGATTTAGTGTGTGCACCATATTGTGAAACCAATAACCGAAAGTATGTTATTTAAAGAATGTGTAACTACTACAGTATATACATGTTTTCTGAATGTTACCGCATAATATGAATCTTGGGGAAGGGGTGTCATGGTCATAATGACATGGCTAGTCTGTCAAAACCTAATAATTCATATTACTCTCCACACCCACAAAACCTGTAAACCTTTTTGAGTCTCCCAGTTGAAACATTCGTCTCTAACCACTTCAGGAGATAGTCTTCCGTTATCTATGTCGCATTACCATAGAAACTCAAGTACTGTATACCTAAATTCCGCACAGGATGTTCATGCATTTGAATTGGTAAGAGAATACCCTTGCTTTGCGTCAACTTAGAGATGTCTGATTGCAGTTGAAGCATTCAAGATCCGTTGTGACTGATGTTGAAAGCTTCAATTGTATTTACTGTTAGTGTAATTGTCAATATAAGTCAGGGTAGAGTCGGCAGCGAGAGTGAGGTATCATTGGCGTCTGCCCTAGAGATGTTGACCGTGGCTGAAGTCACCCTCTTTTTACATATGAAAATCAGAGAATCTGATGTTCATGGTGTAATTGTTGTAAGGATGTTAATTATGAAATTAATTAACCTGAAGGGAACTGTCAGACCAAGTATCTTTCAGAATCTACTGGGTGTAATCGACAGCTCAGGCAGAGCTGTTGGGTGAGTGGAACTCGAAGCTGATCGAGGGAGGAGTAGTGCGGGGCACTGACGCTCTCAGGCATCAGTCCAGCGTCTGAAACTCCTCCACGCACAGGTAATGTCCAGCTCCGTGTTATAGTTTGAATATGCAAGTGATACAGTAACGTAACTGACGTGTATTAAGTGAAGTAATCTCACGCCATTAGCGTCCTTTTGAAACGTTGACGTTCATGTCGACAAACTCGGCCCAGTGTCTGAAACTCCTCCACCCACAGGTTCCTCTTGGCCAAGAGCCTTGTAGATTGGGACGACCTCCACACTAATTTGGGAGATGGATGAAGGCCAGTGAACTCGGGTAAATTCGTGAACACGAGCGTCAGGAACTAACCACCTCCTCTGGGATCCAGTCAACTGGTCAGCCGTTCAATGTCCAGTTTGTTGATATCACAGGCAGAGCAAACAGTGCCAGCCCCCTTCATTGTTATGGGTGAGTCCACTACTCAGTAGGGGTATATGGTGGCTGTGTTATTCCTCTGAATACACCTGTATGTATTCACCTGAATTGTCTGAGTGTTTGGAGTCAGCAAGAGTAGGTTGACCATCAGTTTGTGCGTGGGCAAAGGTACCATAGTGGTGAAGAGAAGCTACTAATTCTGGTGATGTTAAAGTATTAGTGTTGGTGCTGTAACTGGCATCATTGCCACTTGTAATAGTGCTCAAAGGTGCTATGTAAGAGTATTGTGTGTGTTCTTGTACATGTAAGTGGAAAATGTACCTAAGTTTAACAGTACCAAATAAGTAAAGCCAGGGAGTTGACCCCCATCATTCTCTCCCATTGCTTGATATCAGAATTACAGTGTACCCATGTCATAACCCCCGAGCCACAATACCAAAGATCAAGAGGTTATGGAGTAATTATATGAAATGAAATAACTAGACAAAACTAATGGAGAAAATAAATGAAGTAAGAAATTAAGAGGAAACCAGGTTGAGTTTAAAAGTTATCTTATAAATGGTTTCAGCGACTGGATTGTAATTTAAAATGGTACCCAGTTGGGAGGAAGGAATGAGCTAATGTAGGTGTTTTTAACTGATTTGTAGTAACCATTTCTCTGTGCTGGTATCTAATAAACATTTAACGGTAACTGAGTATTTCAGATTGCTAATAATTTTGTTCCATATTCTTCCAAGGTACAGTACATTGCACAGTATATGTAATTCTGTACTAATTAATTAGGGACATAATTATTTCAGTAGGTTATGTGTGTGTGTTTATGTGCTGCCTTTATTGATATATACATTATATATTCTGTTACTTCTTACCAAAGTTAGAATGTGTTTAGGCCTGTGTAATCACGAATGTGTTAGGCACATGGTACATAACAATAAACGACTGGAGTAAGACTTGGCATGTGGCTTCTCATTCTCCCATTAAATCGTGTAAGATGGCGACGAGGATGGGATTCACAGTGTTGAAGTCCTTGAAGAGAGGATAGTGACCACTGAAGGGAAGGCCTGCGTCAGTGGATACATTGGAAGAGTGGGGGAGTATGATGCAAACAAGGAGAACTTCACATCATATTGTGAGAAAATGGACTACTACTTCCTGGGCCAATGAGTTAATGGCCCTTGAAATGAAAAGGAAAGCAATCTTTTTGACAGAGGTAGGAGCTAATGTTTATTCTACTCTGCTCCACACAAACCAAAAGACTCCTCACCGATTCAGATTGCCAAGATTCTGATGCAACATTTTGATCCTGCTCCACTTGAGATTGCTGAAAGTTACAAATTTGGCACAAGAGATAGAGGGAAAGATAAATCGGTGATTATATAGTAGCTTTGAAGAAGTTATCCATTCACTAACTTTGGACAGTTCTTGAACAGAGCTCTTAAGAGACAGGTTTTTGATAGGTCTGAATTATAAAAAAATGCAAAATAAGTGAATGAGCACCACAAAATTAACTTTTGAAAAAGCATGTCATTAGCAGAGAAAAACACCAGAGAACTTGTTCCCAGTGCCGGTTGTGAAACAGTTGGCAGTAGTGGATCGGTGTGTAAAGTAACTGTGGCTACAAAGGAAGAATTATGCCAGAGAACAAGGAACACATGCTAATTTAAAATGTAAAACATGCCTAGGCAAACATGAAAGCTTTCAGTGTAAGTTCAAAAATTCAAGATGTTAAAATTGTCAGCGTATTGGACATATTGCTCCTGCCTGTGAGAAAGAAATTACAGCCCCTGCCAGAAGTGATAAAGGTAGATTATATGTCGTCGAAGGTGATGAGAAGGAAATGAAAAACGGTATTCATGAGTGTTAAAGTTTTGAACCTGATAATGATGTGTCCATGAAGAGAAAGTTAAACATAGGTATAATGTGAACTAACGCATTAATGGCACAATTGTAACCATGGAAGTGGATACTGCAGCTGATTTCTCCATAATGAGTAGAGAAGCTATTTGTGCATGTGCCTTTAGAAGACTCGGGTATCAAGTTGAGAACCTATACTGGAGAGATTTTGAGCGAAGAAGGTAAATTAGAGTGTGAGGTAAAGTACAAAAATCTGAATTTAAAGTTGTCATTAATTATAGCTAGTTACGTGAATAGACCAACTATGTTAGATAAGAACCGGTTGTGTGAACTTGTGATGGACTGGAAGGAGATATTTAGTGTTAATGTGTAACTGTTGCAGGTCTTGAAAAATTGCAGATGAAGCATTCAAGATCCGTTGTGACTGATGTTGAAAGCTTCAATTGTATTTACTGTTAGCTTAATTGTCAATATAAGTCAGGGTAGAGTCGGCAGTGAGTATCATTGACGTCGGCCCTAGAGATGCCAGTGATTGTTCACCGAGGCTGAAGTCACCTCTTTTTCATGGTGAAATTGTTGTAAGGATGTTAATTACGAAAGTAATTAATTAACCTGAAGGAAACCGTCAGACCAGGGGCCGGATACTCAAAATAAACTCATAAGTTACGTATATTAGCGAGATACAGTACCATATATTGCAGACTCCTTAGTATAGAAGGGTTATGCCTGTGAAAAACAAAAATTACGGCCTTAAGGTTTTGCCTGGCTCTTAGGGGTAAAATACTGAAAAATGCACGTGTTAAAATCTCTATTCATTTAAAATTGAAAATTTTTTTTCATTATTCAAGTAAATAAGGGTGTTAAAAACATTTAAAAGACATCCTCTTGCCTCAAAGTGTCACATACTCGCATTTGAAACTGATTTCTGGTAGGAACAGCAGCCGTAATTGAAATTTTATCTAAAATTAATTCCCAAAGCATGATTTTGCAGGAAACTTACGGCTTAGGTAAATGACTTTCAGAGAGGCACATTTTCCTGAAAACTATGAGGAAAGTTTCCCAGATAACCGAGAAACTTCTGGAGATGGGGGATATATTTCCGGGTTCGAGAGATGATGTAATGGGCAATTGCAGGAACTACCGAGAAATTTTTTCCATTACCATAAACATTCTGGGGATGAGGGATATTTTCTTGATTTGTGATAACTGTCTCGTTAACGGGAAAACACTCATTCATTCACGGTAGTGCTCTTCACCAATTGTTCCGGCTAACAGAGATCTCACAGTATTTGGTGTTTTACCCCACTAGAATTTAGGTAAATAATCCCTTGCATAATGTTGGCCTGTGACAAGACACATAAACTATACTAAGATAGCCTTATTCTGGGCAAATTCAAATAAATTGGTTAATGATAGTATAGCCTTGCCTAACCTAAATGACAAATCACTTCTCTTAAATTACTCATTTAGCCTAGACCCTGGTGTTTTCCTTTCAATGTTGGGAACATTTGGTCTGAATTGTCTTCAAGTTCATACAAAAAACAACAATTTAAAACCTGAAAATATATCGGATTAGCCGTAAATTTTCTTAAATTAATACTCTACCTATGATAACGTTCAAGGAAAGTCTGGAACTAGGCCTAAGGTAGCTGCTAGACAAAGTGTCTCACTGACGGCCTGACGCTCACCAAAAAAACATGTACACATTCTCTAACCTAACATACCATAACATAACATAACCAAACCAAACCTATCTAACCTATACCCTATTAGTATAATTTCTTATTTAAATAATCCTCATGTTCTAACTAAATTAAGTAGGCCCCATGTTTAAACATTTATTTGCCTAAGACTGAAAAAGCAGTTATATAGGCACCTATTAATCAAGTTAATTGCAATCCATATTTTACACCTAATATCATTTAATTTTCGCTAGCCTATGGAAATTTATAGCCTTTCATGTTATCATAAGCCTTACACATAAGAAAATAGGCTAAGGCTATTGGTTGAATATTAGAAAAACAATGTGTAAGAAGACAAAAGATGCGTCTCTTCCAAACTGAGACAAACACAAACACTCAAGCCGCTTATTATACAACAAAAAAGTTACGAAAAAGACAAAAGTGAAATATTATATTTCAGTATGTTGATGTACAAAACATTTTCTTCTTTATTCTATGATAAAACAAGTCTAACAAGCATTATTACAACATATATTATTATTATTTTCTATACAATCGGGAATTAGTCACTACTACATCCGGGTTGAGTGTGTTACACAACCTCGGGAGCTGGTGTAAGTTACTTGCGGTAACTTATGGAGTTCGATGTCAAATATTGGTTTTGAGTATACCGATCTGAGACTAAGTCCATACAGTCCCATAAATGTTTTTGAGTATCCGGCACGGGGACTAGGAAGTAAGTCCAAACAACTTCCACCGGCCCGGGAATCGAACCCGTGACATCTAACTTCCGGGACAAGAACGGTACCGCTTCTACCACCGGACCCCCCCATTGTAACCTCTACTCTGTAATCCTTTTGCGCTACCGCGGGAAAATAAAAATCAATCCTTACATTCCCGTAAACTTAGCATACTCAAAATTTGTTCCGTAAGCAGTTAATAAGTTATTGTAACTCTTGTGTTTACCCTATAAATTAAGTTCTCTTATTGGATGGTAGATGGCCAATCAGCGCTCAGTTAACAAAATCATCAACCAATCACAAGAGGAGGAGAAATCAGCTGAGAGCAACGCAAACAAGAAACGACCAAATTTCAGTGAGACGGAAGTATACGCCATAGTGTGTGAAGTCGTCAAAAGAAAGAAAATAATTTTAGTGAAGTTGGACTCGAGATGTACAATCAAATATAAGAATCATGTCTGATAAGAAGTAGTAAAAGCAGTGAATGTTGTTGCTCGTATCCCCCGCAATGTTGATGAAGTCAGGTGGAAGTTTTCCGAGTTACGTGTAAGCGTGAAGAAAAGCAGCACAAGATAAGAAATATACTGGTGGAACAGGTAAGTCATAATATTGTTAGCGTAGGTATTGATTGACACTGAAACAAACTTTACTGTTTTTTCTGAGGCTTGCTACGATTTAAGGTGGTTGTAAACTCAAGGAAGTTGAGTATGGTGGCTCTACATCGTGAATTAATACAAATATTTTAATTATATGAGCACATTCATTAAAAGAAACATCATTCTTCGAAGTTTGCCGTGTGAGTAATTAGTAAAAACTGTACCGCAAATGACGTGGAACAAAGATAATAAATATTCTTTTGGGTGGTCCAAGGTGGCGGAGGCCACCCGTTGGTAAGGAAGTTAGGTTAGGTAGGTTTGGTTACTGTTATAAACTACATATTAATAATTACGTTATTCCCGACGGTAATGAAGGTCATAATGTGTAGTTTACCATATAATTCCTCATGTTTTATTTTGTCATTTATTTTTATTCATCAATTGATTTAAATTCATACTTGGTATAGATTAATATGTAAATCTTACTTTGTCAGGCTTATAGGCAATTATGTTTACAACTAATACAGGTTGATAAATTTCTGGCTGCTATTATTATTTTTGACATAGATAGAGGAGAATTTTTGGGGCTACAGCTACAATGATAGGTTAGGTTATAATGTTTGGAACTATTTCAATAGATTCCTTTCTAACTGTATGAATCCTGCCAAATAAGTAAGACAGTTTTTATTTATATTTTTCTCTTGAAGGTGGCTGCCCCAAATTGAAAATACAATTGAAGAAGCAGTTCTTCAACTCTTAGATCCAGCCTCTATACATGGTAATTCACTAAGTTAGATATTGGCTTAGGTAATGACTTTCAGAGGGGAACATTTTCCGGAAAATTATGAGAAAAGATTCCCAGATAACAGATAAAATTCCGGAGATGGGGGATATTTCTCTGGGTTCGAGAGTTGATCTAATTGGCAATTTCAGGAACTAACGAAATCATTTTTCTATTACCATAAACATTTTGGGGATGAGGAATTTTTTCTGGTTAATCGTCTTGTTACCCAGAAAACTCTCATTCACGTAAGTGCTCACAGTATTTGGTGTTTTACCCTTAATAGAATTTGCGTTAACCCCTGGCTTAATGTTGCCCTGTGACAAGACACACAAGCTAGACTAAGATAACCTTATTCTGGGCCACTTCAAATAAATTTGTTATTGATAGCATAGCCTTGCCTAACCTAAATGACAAATCATTTCTCTTAAATTACAGATTTAGCCTAGATCATGGTGTTTTCCCTTCGATGTCTGGGTAATTTGGTTCATAAAAAAAACAAAACAAAATTAAATCCTGAAACTATATCGAGAATTAATACTCACTGACAGCCTGACACTCACCAATATTGCCATGTACACACTTTCTCTAACATAACATAACAACATAACATAACATAACATAATCTAACCTATGTAATTATTCTTCATGTTCTAACTAATTTAACTTGGCCCCAAGTTTAAACATTTATTTGGCTAAAACTGAAAAAGCTTAATCAAGTTAATTGCAATCCATATTTTACACCTAATATCATTGAATTTGGCGAACAATACAAACCTTCTGTTTTTGTAAAAAATACTTGAAAAGTTTGTAAAAAAAAAAATGCAACAAATACAAACACTCAAGCCTCTTATATTTGTTTTTAGTATGCCATCTGTGTTTACCGATCTGAGACTGTAAGTCCAGTTATGGGGTATCTTTGAAAATCTAATGGGTGATATCGGATACTACTTGTATTAGGCTCCACCCACCAGGGACTGCCATACTGTAGTTGAGTGTTACTGAAATTATTCAATAAATGTAACTTCATTTTAATAAACCATTTTATAATTTTAATAAACTATTTTATTTGTATGTTAGGAGTATCATTTACCTGCTGTATTTTGCCATCATTCTTTCCCATTGCTTGATCCCAGAATTACAATGTACCCATGTGTCATAACCCTCGAGCCACGCTACCAAAGATCAGAGGTTATGGAGTAATTATATGAAATGAAATAACTAGACAAGTAAGAAATTAAGAGGAAACCAGCTTGAAGAGTTTAAAAGTAATCTACCATGGTATCCAGTTGGGAGGAATGAATGATTTGTAATAACCATTTCTCTGTACGGGTATCTGGTACAGTCGGCCCTTAACATACGCGGGTTTAGCATACACGGCACCGAACACGGCACACCGCCCGCTCCCGCAGCCTCACACACACATGCATAGTTCTCCCTCACTCAGTCAGTCTCGCCGTAACCACGCTTGTGTTGACATCAGCATTGTAGTTGCAAGAATATTACATTTCCATGAATGTATTATATCAAGCACAGTATGAATAGAATATCACTAATATAACCGTATTTTAACCGAAAACTATTAAAAAAACGAGTACATATCTTGAACATCGGAAGGTTAAATATAGTCTTTTGTGATTTATCCTGTGAGTTTTTACATCCACTGAATCTTCATTTAAAATTTATAGTGATGTTTAATGTCTTGTTCACCTTGGCAGAGTATTAAAATTTGAATTTAAAGTTGCCATTAATTATAGTTAGTTATGTGAATAGACCAACTTTGTTAGGTAAGAACTGGTTGTGTGAACTTGAGATGAACTGGAAGGAGTTATTTAGTGTTAGAATGTGTAACAGTGTTCCATGTCTTGAAAAATACAAGATTTTATTTGTTAAGGGTATAAAGGGTTATGAAGCTTATATCACCATTGACAAAGATGTTGCACCCATGGAGTGGTCCCTCAGTTAACGAGCACAATCCGTTCCAGCAGGTTGCTCGTTAACCGAAACCATTGTTTCAACAAAAAAGGTAGAAAAGTTCACTTACTTTGATGTGTGTATGTAGAAGGCTCCTGGATGATGATGATGATGTGAATCTGAAGTGGGAGGTGGAGGTGGAGAAGGGAAAAGAGAAGGAAGTGGAGGTGGAGGAGAAGCATTTTACTGCTTCTTGGAAGGTGAGTCACCTTCCATGAAAATGTCATGAACCTCTGGACTGACAGATTCTCCACCATGAACATCCTGAGGGATAGCATATTGTTCCCTCTGCATTTTACTGAAGAAAGTGTCAATTGTGGTTTGGGTGCCTCTACCTGTAACATCTCATCCAGTTGCTTCAGGTCATCAGGAGTAAGTTCCTCCTCATGAGACATCACAAGCTCTTCCACATCCTCCTCCTCGACTTCAAGGCCCAATGACTGACCAATGGACACAATCTCCTGGTCCAACTCTGTTTCTTCCTCAAATTGAGGGATCTAGTGGAGAATTCTTGCCATGATGACACAATCAATTTTGCAGCCTCCAGAATGTTGAATTGTGTCTTCCAGAAATGTTTCAGTGTTAGTTCAGGATCATTGGAAGTTGCTTGATGACACCTCCTAAACATTTTCTTCATGTACAACTTCTTGAAGTTGCTGATCACTTTCTGGTCCATTGGCTGTATGATTGATGTAGTGTTTGACACTTTCACAAAGTCAAATTGATACTCCAAAATTCTGGCAAGGTCAGGTTCATGACCAGGAGCTTTATCCATGAGGAGAAGAGCCTTTAAATGGAGTTTATTGGTGGTTAGGTAGCTCTTGACAGAAGGGCAAAACACATCAACAGCCCATTCATTAAAGAGATATCTTGTCACCCATGCCTTACGGTTGGACTTCCAATAAACTCCAAGCTTTGTTCTTACGGTAAAGAGGCTTCATCTCTGGTGATGAATGTTCTTTAGGGCATCTTTTTCCAGAAAAGCCCAGTTTCGTCCACATTGAACACTTGCTGTGAAAGATAATTTTCTTCTTCAATCAGTTCTTTAAATTCATCTAAAAACTTTGCTGCCCCTTCCTTATCAGCACTAGCAGCTTCACCATGCCTAACAACACTGAAAATGTCACTTCTTTTCTTAAATTTTTCGAACCAGCCTTTGCAGGCCCGAAAATCTGTTTTTAAATGTTCGTAAATCTCCCTGGCTCTTTCACAAATGAATTCAGTAGAAACTGAATCACCTTTCATCTGTTTTTCCCTAATCCAGATGATAAGTAACCTCTCAGTTTCTGCAATTAGGGATCTACTTTTAAACACTCTTGTAGATTTGTCTCTCACTTTCACTTCTTTAAATATGTTGATGTCGACATGCCGCATTTGTTCTTATGCCTTGTTCATGTTTTTTTATGATTTACTGCTTGGTTTGGATTGAAATCGTTGTATTGGATGTACAATGCAGCTTGGTGCTGGGGAAGACAGCATGGTTACAAGCGTGATGTAGAGAGAGCTGGTTGGTGAGGATGCTCAGAGAAGGACAGCTTGTGGGTCGCCATGCTCGCCAGTGGGAGAGAGGACCGCCAGGCAGGCGGAGGAGGAGGTGTTGCTGGCTGCGGCTGTAGGTAGCAAGAGAGAGATCACCACGAGGTCAGGTCTTAAATAGCGGGGGTAGGCGTGGCATAGCAGTTGACCCCCGCTCCGTGGTGTATGGCGGCGCTGGTTGACCTAGACCACGAGGCATACACTGGGGAATTGGTGGGGTCAGCTAGGCTGCGACAAACAGCGGTTGTAGGGGAGAATTCCACTACACCTGCTTTTTAAAGTTAAACTTGTTGTAAATAAAGAATATTTTCTTTAAAATAACACTGCACTGTGCTATATATTGTCAATATGTAAAATAAATTTCAAAATGACCAATAATTTGCTTGGAAACACGGAAAAAAGCGTTTAGTTGAAGAGAGTCTCAAGCAAGATGTTACCTCCAGTGAAAACAGAGAGAGACTAACGCCTGTTTGCTGTGTTAAGAGGCAGGATGCTGCGCATTAAACTCGTCACTTTACCTTCAATAATTGTTCAAATTACTAAAAAATTTAGTATTAAACTTTTAAAATTATTGAATAGTATAAACTTGATATTTACTAAAATAGTAAGGAATTTAAGGGTGGTGCATTATTTGGCTGCCAAATCTTTTCAGTGCTTGATGGTGGAGGACACTGAGGGATGGCATTTCCAGGGTGGAGAGAGTATTGATGTAGCCTGAGTATTCTGAAGATCAATTTAACCGAAGCCAATCTACGTGTTACAATGTGTTGGCGAATCTTTCTTTTTCAGATCATGGGACAACAGACCACGAGTGAAGCTTCTCACAATACACAACGGTGTTCCTTCAGGTCAATTTTAACGTTTTGTGTGATGGTGTGGGTGTGCGTAGCTTGCTATGGTGTCATTTAATCTTTGGTGAGAGTGTAGCTGGGTGTGGCTTGTTGTGGGGTCATATAACGTTTTGCGAGAGGGTGCATGTGGGAGGGAATGTCTAGTCAGCTTTAATAAACCTTGTGTATAGTGCATGAAGCAGTGTAGTACAGTACAGTACAGTATAGTGTAAACTAATGTGGAGGTAATGATTTAGGTAAACAGTTGGGGACAGTTTAAGTACATGTGATCTATTTGCAAGTTAATTTTCATTGTACGTAAATTACAACTTCAAACACGTTGCAGGTAACAGCTGATGTACGTGAAGGCCAATGGAGAAGTGACAGAACCTCGAGCAAGATTTAACTACCAGCATGTTACTTCAGCCTCATCAGTTAAGTTACTTGTACAGTATATCTTAGCTAATATCTTTATCCAATAAACCACTCGACAATGCTCCTACACTGGGCAGTGGAGGGTGTGTGTGTATCTTGGCTATTATGGTCATCCCATAAACTACTCAACACCGTGCTTCTACACTCGGCAGTGGAGGGTGTGTGGGGGGCCTGGCTGACAGTGTGAAGGAGGGCTCGTGAGTACTTAGTGGACAGATTGGTCTTCGAGTAAATTTAATATTAGTTGTAGTGACAGTATAAATATACAGGAGTAGTATATATAGGATATAGTAGTGGTAGTAGTAATAGTATAGTAGTAAATACAGCAAGTAAAGCAAGTTGTTGTGGGTGGGTTTCAACTAACTTTACTAACCTAACTTAACCAGCCTAAGTTAATTAAACATAATAACGTAGAGTGAACCAAATCCGTAATAAGGTCACCGCTTGAACTCCTCTCATATTTGCTTCATTATCGTAAGATTGACCTCCACAATCCTCAAAAGAAATGTTCAGTTGTTTGTCTTCCGAGTAGAAGTCATGACAAATTTAGCCCTGTAGACTTCTCTACCTCAAGGAACCCTAAGAAATGCTCCTTTATTGATGACTTGTCTTCAAGAAAGTTGCTCAAATCAGGGGTATTTCGATGCTTTGATATCGTCCACGATTCTTTCAGTAATTTTTGCACTGATAATGTTAATCAGTTCATTTTGGATCATTTTGGACCATTGGATTGACAGTTAAATTTTTCAGCTGACCCTCTAGAGCCAAATTGATTTCAGCTAGAGACTGAATAATCGCCATTAGTCTAGTGAGGACTTGGCGCCACCTGTTCCACTCAGCCATTAACATTTCCATTTCCCGTCTGTCTATCGTCCTTCCACTTGCAATGTTGACCTCCAGTTCCTTCTATGTTGTCATGTTTTTTAGTGTGTTCTATGTTACTTTCATGTGTGCTGAGCAAATGACTAGTTCTCAGTTGGAGTCAATTTGTTACCATTGAATTTATTGAGATAACACAAGTTTGGTGTTAAATTTTTCAGTGTTGTATTTTTCAACCTGTTTTTTTTTTAACGGAGAATTTTATTACATAGCGCCTTACCATTTCTTACAGTGTAGACTGATATGCATTGTTGGTAAAGAGGTTATATGTATTTGAGAACTAATTCCGGTGTATTTTCAGCCATAGTATTGAGTGGGTTGAGGACTCTGTGGTGAAATGGACATCTAAGACATACAATCTCTGAAAATGAATTGCTGGAAGCACCCTCTGTACATGTAAGGACCACCAATTGTGAGTAAAGCACAGAGTAAATTGTGTAGTGTTAACACAGTGTCAAGATAATTGAAAAAGACAGTGAATTCTTGTGAGTACAGAAAATCCGCTTTGTGTTAATCATCCGTGAAAGCTACAGAGTTATATTTTCTTGAGACATTCTCGTCAAGTATCATCAAGTATTTTATTTTGAGCATTGCTATGAGTACTTTGTGAATTGAAAGTTTGTATTGTCCTCTTTAGAGATACTTAATTTTCTGAGTGAGTCACCGATACTACTGCCGATTATTTATTTTGGTGAGTATCCATTTAAGAAGTATCCGAGGCATTTATGTGTCAATGTTTACCCCCTTTGCTCTGGAAGGGTGTTAATTGAATTTATCTTTGGTGGGGTTGTTTTGTAGAAGATTTGTTGTGACATCAGCGCACGATGATCACAGTAGTTGTGAATAAGTTACAACTTATGTGTGAATTCCGAGAACTTGCCAAAGCCATGGAGGCCAGCATTCATCGGCGGGGAACGCCGAAGGCTCGGAGGGGTAGTGAGAAAATCAAGTTTAGAGATTTTCTATCGGGATCAGAACCAGAGGAAAGAGAAAGGTTGGCCAGTCCCGGGAACCCAGGGGGAGCTCCTTCGGCTAGGAAACCAAATAAGTAAGACAGTTTTTATTTATATTTTTCTCTTGAAGGTGGCGGCCCCAAATTGAAAATACATACACTGCAATTGAAGAAGCAGTTCTTCAACTCTTAGATCCAGCCTCTATACATGGGATTCCAGGGATTTTGGAAAGTGAAGAACTTATTGATGGTAATTCACTCAACATACTTTTCCAACCCTCTGGCTTATGCTTCCCTAAGTTAGATATTGGCTTAGGTAATGACTTTCAGAGGGGAACCTTTTCTGGAAAATTATTAGAAAAGATTCCCAGATAACAGATAAAAATCCGGAGATGGGGGATATTTCTCTGGGTTCGAGAGTTGATCTAATTGGCAATTTCAGGAGCTACCGAAAACATTTTTCTATTACCATAAACATTCTGGGGATGAGGAATTTTTTCTGGATAATCGTCTTGTTACCCAGAAAACTCTCATTCACGTAAGTGCTCACAGTATTTGGTGTTTTGCCCCCAATAGAATTTGCGTTAACCCCTGGCCTAATGTTGCCCTGTGACAAGACACACAAGCTAGACTAAGATAACCTTATTCTGGGTCACTTCAAATAAATTTGTTATTGATGGCATAGCCTTGCCTAACCTAAATGACAAATAATTTCTCTTAAATTACTGATTTAGCCTAGATCATGGTGTTTTCCTTTCGATGTCTGGGTAATTGGGTTCATAAAAAAACAAAAAAAAATTAAATCCTGAAACTATATCACATTAGCCTTAAAGTTTCTAGAATTAATACTCACTGACGGCCTGACACTCACCAATATTGCCATGTACTGTACACACTTTCTCTAACATAACATAACATAATCTAACCTATGTAATTATTCTTCATGTTCTAACTAATTTAACTTGGCCCCAAGTTTAAACATTTATTTGGCTAAGACTGAAAAAGCTTAATCAAGTTAATTGCAATCCATATTTTACACCTAATATCATTGAATTTGGGCTAGCCTATGGACATGTCATGTTATCATAAGCCATATATGTAAGAAAATAGGCGAAGGCTATTGGTTGAATATTAAAAAAACAAGGCGAACAATACAAACCTTCTGTTTTGGTAAAAAATACTTGAAAAGTTTGTAAGAAAATAAACTGCGACAAATACAAACACTCAAGCCTCTTATATTTGTTTTGAGTATACCATCTGTGTTTACTGATCTGAGACTGTAAGTCCAGTTACGGGGTATAATCGGATACTACTTGTCTTAGGCTCCACCCACCAGGGACTGCCATACTATAGTTGAGTGTTACTGAAATTATTCAATAAATGTAACTTCATTTTAATAAACCATTTTATAATTTTAATAAACTATTTTATTTGTATGGTAGGAGTATCATTTACCTGCTGTATTTTGCCATCATTCTTTCCCATTGCTTGATACCAGAATTACAATGTACCCATGTGTCATAACCCTCGAGCCACGCTACCAAAGATCAGAGGTTATGGAGTAATTATATGAAATGAAATAACTAGACAAGTAAGAAATTAAGAGGAAACCAGCTTGAAGAGTTTAAAAGTTATCTACCATGGTATCCAGTTGGGAGGAATGAATGATCTACTGTCGGTGTTTTTAAATGATTTGTAATAACCATTTCTCTGTACAGGTATCTGATACAGTCGGCCCTTAACATACGCGGGTTTAGCATACACGGATTTGCAAATATGCGGATTGTCCCGTCGGAGGAATATTCTGTACATTGAAGTAATTGAAGTAGGCTACATTCAAATCGCGCCTGCTCCCGCAGCCTCACACACACATGCATAGCTCTCCCTCACTCAGTCAGTCTCGCTGTAACCACGCTTGTGTTGACATCAGCATTGTAGTTGCAAGAATATTACATTTCCATGAATGTATTATATCAAGAACAGTATGAATAGAATATCACTAATATAACCGTATTTTAACCGAAAACTATTAAAAAACAAGTACATATCCTGAACATCGGAAGGTTAAATATAGTCTTTTGTTTTCATGTAATTTATTCTAATTTACATTGAAATGCATTACGTTTCAGCAAAACTACTATTTATTACTGAGAATATGGAAATGTAATATTTTTGCTGAAATGATGTACGTATTACAGTGGAAAGTGACGAAAGCAATGACTTTCGCTTTGTTTCATTCAAAAGATATTACCGTAATCGCTTTTTGAATGGTTTTCCATCCTAATTCACTTGTGATGCAACAGTTTTATTTAACTGAAAACCATTCGAAAAGCGATTACGGTAACATCTTTTGAACGAAAGAAAGCGAAAGTCATTGTTTTCGTCACGATTTTATTGCACTTTCCACTGTAATACCTACGTCATTTCAGCAAAAATATTACATTTCCGTGAATGTATGAAAAGAATATCATTGTAATATAACAGGATTTTAACCGAAAACTATTAAAAAAACGAGTAACATCTCTTGAACATCGGAAGGTTAGGTAAAGTCTTTTGTTTTCGTCATGTATTTTATCCTATTTTACATTGAAATACATCACGTTTCAGCTAAACTACTATTTATTTCTGAGAATATATTCATTCCGGTGCAGTTTAGGTAAAATATACAGGTGATGTAAAAAATTTTTAACTGAAAACGATTCGAAAAAGACTGGGAGGAGCTGTTTGGTGCTTAAGACGATGACAAGGAAAATGATTTTGATGGATTTTAATGAAAATATTGAGAAATATGGTATCGTAGTATTTATTCAAGTGAATTAGGATAGAATATTATTGTAATACAACAGTAGTGACGATGTGGATGAGGCGGAGGGATGGAGTGGTGACTGGTGGAAGCAGGGACGAGTGGAGATGCCAGCCAGTACATTAGGGGTGTACAGTATTAATTGTTTTTATAGCACCATTACTCGGAACGTATCTTAACGAGGTCCCGCTGCATTAGAGTAATACTGTATTTCCAATTGGCCTCTCATGAGCTGTTGTAACCCTTAAACAGATGAGATGGAGCATTAGTGGGGACCTTGTATTTGCTAGGAATTAATATCACTTTTGATATTATATCCCAACTCAGAGGGGAACACAATATACACAATTGTTTGTTAAATTTGCACTTAGTATTTTATCTTGCTAGAGCTGCTCAGTGGGGCTTCATGCACACAATACTTGGTCTGTGTGGCAACTTGCCCACCTTCTCTACTGCTATATGTATTTGAGAATTATCGGTAATGCATGTGAATTTTCAGCTGTGGTATTGATTGGGTGGAGGACTGCGGTGAATGCACATAAGAATTGTGAGGAGAACTTACCAAAGCCATGGAGGCTCTGAGATGTAGGGAGAAGATCATGTCGGAACTGAAACTACATGAAATAGGATTGGATGTTTGTAGGTAAAACCAAATTTGATGTATGACAATTAACAAATCAACCAACCCATCCCCTTCACCACCCTCCCCACCACCAACCAACCCACCCCTCCCCACCACCAAACCACCCCCCCTCCCACCCACTCCTACCACAATCACCACCACCACCCTCACCACCACCAACCCACCCCCCATCCCACCCCCACCAACCACTGTACTTGCGATTGGCCCCTCGTGAGCTGTTGTAACCATCCTGGTGTCGATATCATTGTTGCACTTAGTGGGGCTTCATGCCACAAAACAAGATGCTTAGGCAAACAGTATTCATGAGTGTTTGTAGTTTTGAACCTGAAAATAATAAGAGTATAATGTGGACTTGTGCATTAATAACACAACTGTAACCATGAGAAGCTACTTGCGCATTATTCAGGTGTCAAGTTGAGAACCTATACTGGAGGTAAATTAGAGTGTGAGGTAAAGTATTAAAATTTGAATTTAAAGTTGCCATTAATTATAGTTAGTTATGTGAATACACCAACTTTGTTAGGTAAGAACTGGTTGTGTGAACTTGAGATGGACTGGAAGGAGTTATTTAGTGTTAGAATGTGTAACAGTGTTCCAGGTCTTGAAAAATACAAGATTTTATTTGTTAAGGGTATAAAGGGTTATGAAGCTTATATCACCATTGACAAAGATGTTGCACCCATACAGTGGTCCCTCAGTTAACGAGCACAATCCGTTCCAGCAGATTGCTCGTTAACCGAAACCAATGTTTCAACAAAAAAGGTAGAAAAGTTCACTTACTTTGAGGTGTGTATGTAGAAGGCTCCTGGATGATGATGATGATGATGATGATGTGAATTTGAAGTGGGAGGTGAAGGAGGAGAAGGGAAAAGAGAAGGAAGTGGAGGTGGAGGAGAAGCATTTTACTGCTTCTTGGAAGGTGAGTCACCTTCCATGAAAATGTCATGAACCTCTGGACTGACAGATTCTCCACCATGAACATCCTGAGGGATAGCATATTGTTCCATCTGCATTTTACTGAAGAAAGTGTCAATTGTGGTCTGGGTGCCTCTACCTGTAACATCTCATCTAGTTGCTTCAGGTCATCAGGAGTAAGTTCCTCCTCATGAGACATCACAAGCTCTTCCACATCCTCCTCCTCCACTTCAAGGCCCAATGACTGACCAATGGACACAATCTCCTGGTCCAACTCTGTTTCTTCCTCAAATCCCTCAAAATCATGGAATACTGATGGCCACAGTGCTTTCCATGAAGAATTGAGGGATCTAGTGGAGACTTCTTGCCATGATGACAATCAATTTTACAGCCTCCAGGATGTTGAATTGTGTCTTCCAGAAATGTTTCAGTGTTAGTTCAGGATCATTGGAAGTTGCCTGATGACACCTCCTAAACATTTTCTTCATGTACAACTTCTTGAAGTTGCTGATCACTTTCTGGTCCATTGGCTGTATGATTGATGTAGTGTTTGGAGGCAAAAACAACACTTTCACAAAGTCAAATTGATACTCCAAATTTCTGGCAAGGTCAGGGTCATGACCAGGAGCATTATCCATGAGGAGAAGAGCCTTTAAATGGAGTTTATTGGTGGTTAGGTAGCTCTTGACAGAAGGGCAAAACACATCAACAGCCCATTCATTAAAGAGAGATCTTGTCACCCATGCCTTACGGTTGGACTTCCAATAAACTCCAAGCTTTGTTCTTACCACTTTCTGTTGCTTGAACACCCTGGGGTTTTCAGAGTGGTAGACAAGCATAGGCTTCAGTCGGAAATCCCCTGAAGCATTGGCAATAGAGTGAGACGGTAAAGAGGCCTCATCTCTGGTGATGAATGTTCTTTTGGGCATCTTTTTCCAGAACAGCCCAGTTTCGTCCACATTGAACACTTTGCTGCCCCTTCCTTATCAGCACTAGCAGCTTCACCATGCCTAACAACACTGAAAATGTCACTTCTTTTCTTAAATTTTTCGAACCAGCCTCTCAGTTTCTGCAATTAGGGAACTACTTTTAAACACTCTTGTAGATTTGTCTCTCACTTTCACTGTTTGCTGTGTTAAGAGGCTGGATGCTGCGCATTAAACTAGTCACTTTACCTTCAATAATTGTTCAAATTACTAAAAAATTTAATATTAAACTTTTAAAATTATTGAATAGTATAAACTTCTTGATATTTTCTAAAGTAGTAATGAATTTATGCTCTAGAACCGATTAATGTATTGGCGGACTAACACCACAGCTGGTTGACCGCCCAGTGCAAGCCAAAACTTGTTGAGGTCGGCTCATAAGAAACTCGTTAACCGAGGGGTTGCTCGTTAACCGAATTTAAGAATCTTATGGGAGGTAACTCGTTAACCGAAATTTCGTTGACCGAGGCACTCGTTCCTTATGCATTGAAAGGTGAGGTTGAGAAGGATTTAGACAGACTTGTGAGTGAGGGAATTATTGTGAAAACCACCAAGAGCAATTGGGCTGTGTGATGATTATAAAGTTACCATTAATCAAGTTGTTGAGGACGAGCAATATCCCTTACCCACATCTCAAGATTTGTTTGCTGCACTTACAGGTCGAACCAACTTCACCAAGTTAGATTTGTCCCAAGCATATGCTCAGGTCTGTGTTGATGCTGATAGTCAACAGTACCATACCATCAAGTTCAAAAGGTTGCATTATGGAGTTAAAAGTGCACCAAAGTTATTTCAGTGGCACCAAAAAAATGTCAGTGAATTGAAAGCTTTACTGGGTATGATACAGTATTATTCATCAGTTTTAGCCCCTCTGCATGAACTGTTAAAGAAATAGATTCCATGGAAATGGAACAGTGCAACTCAGAAGTCATTTGAAAATTTTAAAGCTGCTCTGTCTAGTACTGATGTTTTGGTTCACTATGATACCAGTGTAATGACCACGGTCATTAAGCCTCAGTCCTCCGTTATCCCATTTTCTCTGACTTACTGAAACCAACCTCTCTATAAAGTGAATTTGAATGTGAGAGAGAACACCATTGTTTTGAGTCAACTTAAATATGTTTGATTGCAGTTAAGGCATACAAGATCCTTTGTGAGTGATGTTGAAAGCTTTAACGTCTTTATTGTTAAGTAAGTGAGTGTTGAGTCTGCCAGTACAAACGACACCCCGCGGTATTGTCCCTAGGAATAACCACGAGTTTCCGATTGCTACTGAAGTTAGATTATTTTGTTGCCTAAACATCCATAGTCTATTTAAGGAAGTCATAAATTTCCTGAACTATTCTTGTTTGCAACAGCGCTGAGCTTGCAAAATTAACGTTATCAACGTGTATATTTCACTTTTCCTGGCAAGCTCAATCTCAATAGACATAGGAACACTGACGTTCATTGCTAAGTTGCCAGAGCTGCACCCCTGGCTCACGTATATACCACTGCACGAGGGAGAATCACGCATTTGTGACTTTTCCTCAACGCATCTCGAAGCGAATCTACCCCCCCCCCCTCCTTGAGAGCGAGCCTCAGCTTGGCGGTCGGTATAAATAACTCCCTCACCGTGGACTCCGTCTTGTGGAGTTTGTCAAGTGTGTTATGTATTTATCTGTATTGATCATGAAGTAATACCCTGAGTGTATTATGTTATAATCAAGTCCGACCTAGGTGGTCCAGTCTTGTCTGGGTGAACTTATTTAACATCTTATTCATTCCCTGTGTGAATAAATAATAAATTAGTATCACCACTCTATTCCTTTCACACATTGGTTCTCAGAAGTATAATAAGGGTTGTACTAAGAATGACATGGTTCCCCAGACTAATCCATAGTTTAGAATATAATAAGACAGCATACTTCAGCAAGGTAAGGACATTGAAATTCAAAAATATAATAAGTAAGAAATATAAGAATCACTTATATAAGAGTATAAGGAATAAGGTGTGATACTTTGTGATTAAATTTTTCACAGTATACAGTAATGTATAATCTTTGTCATCAGTAAAGAGTACAAATAATTTGTAACTGCAAAGATTTTTTTGAAAAGTTAAGTAAGAACTAACAATTTATTTTTTATTTTGTGACCAGTGTATTAATCTATGAATATTTACAGACATTGAGTGGGCAGTGTTCATCTCTGAGTGTCACCAGAGTTGAGGGGTACAGTATAGTCTGCATTTACGCGGTCAATTGAACCCATGGAGGTCCGCGTAAACGAAATAACAGAACATATGGGATTAATTGAAATAGAGACTGGGCTGACCCCCAAACTCCGACACAATACTTACGTTGTAGTAAAAATAACATCTTAATTTTATGATGGTATTCACACACAATTAATATTTAAGAGAAATATCAATAATATTAGGCTTTTTAACACTTACGTTAGTAGAAAAGATGGCTGGGCACATGGGGATGGGGGGTTGGTTCCGAGGCAGAGGGCAGATTATTGACACTCGCCTGTATCACTATCCACCACAGAGGTTCTTTGTCAAACCCCTCAAAGTCCATATCCTCACTATCACTGACTTTGGCCGGCTGTATATGATTTTTATATGTGTATGTTATTATTTTTTTCTTTGCGAGAGTAACCTTAATTGTAAACTAACTAGAAAGAGTTTTAGTTCTTAGTTGGAATCAATTTGTGACAACTGAACATATTGATAAAACACAAGTTAGGTGTTATATTTTCAGTGTGGTATTTTTAAATTTTTTTTTAACTGAGAATTTTATTACCTACTGCATTCCAATTTCTTAGGGTAGACTGATATGCATTGTTAGTAAAGATGTTATATGTATTTGAGAACTAATTCCGGTGTATTTTCAGCCATAGTATTGATTGAGTTGAGGACTCTGTGGTGATATGGACATCTATAACAAGGCAATCTCTGAAAATGGAATGTTGGAAATACCACGACCAATTGTGAAGTGTTAATACAAGTGAGGTATCATATCTGAAGTTCATGGTGAAATTGCTGGGGGGAAGGGGTCGCCGGATAATCAGAAAGGTCGGTTAATAATAATAATAATACATAAAGTCTACGGAAATAAAACCTACATTTTCAAAGTAC
>NW_024743564.1:0-5624 GCF_018991925.1 Homarus americanus
ACAGGCGGTGACAGTATCATACAGGTGGTGACAGTATCATACAGGTGGTAACAGTATCATACAGGTGGTGACAGTATCATACAGGTGGTAACAGTATCATACAGGTGGTAACAGTATCATACAGGTGGTAACAGTATCATACAGGTGGTGACAGTATCATACAGGTGGTAACAGTATCATACAGGTGGTGACAGTATCATACAGGTGGTGACAGTATCATACAGGTGGTAACAGTATCATACAGGTGGTAACAGTATCATACAGGTGGTGACAGTATCATACAGGTGGTGACAGTATCATACAAGTGGTAACAGTATCATACAGGTGGTGACAGTATCATACAAGTGGTGGCAGGTGACAGGTGTGACAGTATACAGGTGGTGATGGGACATACAGCAGGTGGTGAAACATACAGGTGGTGACAGACATACAGTTGCACAGGTGGTGACAGTATCATACAGGTGGTGACAGCATCATATAGGTGGTGCATCATACAGGTGACAGACATACAGCATACAGGTGGTGACAGTATCATACAGGTGGTGACAGTATCATACAGGTGGTGACAGTATCATACAGGTGGTGACAGTATCATACAGGTGGTGGTGGTGACAGTATCATATAGGTGGTGATAGTATCATACAGGTGGTGCCTTAACCTAGATATGAACACACACACACACACACACCTAGACTCTAGTTAATCTAGCCAATAGGAGTCAAGTAATTATCCTCACCTTCAAGATGGTAAGATATGTGTTGAAACTCAAATCTCCTTCACATGTTTTTATCAGACGTTTAAAATGTGCGTGTGTGTGTGTGTGTGTGTGTGTGTGTGTGTGTGTGTGTGTGTGTGTGTGTGTGTGTGTGTGTGTGTGTGTGTCCACTAACTATAAGCATAATAAAAACAGTCTAATCAACACACAGAGAGACAGACACACATACAAGAGGATTCGAAACCAACACCAAATTCTCAAAGGCTCACTCGTGCAGTTACTGTACAGTCTCGGTAGCTTTTGGACGCCATATTTGTCTCGTAGCTTAATTGAGATCCGTCATCAGATGGAAGTTCACATCCCCAATTCGAAACATTGAACCTTTGAACCCCCAGGACTTCACACATACACACACACACACACACACACACACACACACACACACACACACACACACACACACAGGGATGGTTCATTGCTATACGAGGGTTTGGCTTCTGCTTCACGCTGATTGGATGACGACCAGAGAGCTGTAAAGGTAATGGAAGGGACTTGTTGTTTACCCTGTGTGGGTGACCTAGTGCTCAGTGTCTGTCTATCTTTCTCTGTGTGTGTCTGTCAAGTGTCTGTGTCTCTGCTAAGTGTCTGTGTCTCAAGTGTCTGTGTGTCTGCCAAGTGTCTGTGTGTCTGTCTGTCCAAGTGTCTGTGTGTCTGCCAAGTGTCTGTGTGTCTGTCTGTCCAAGTGTCTGTGTGTCTGCCAAGTGTCTGTGTGTCTGTCTGTCCAAGTGTCTGTCTGTCTGTCCAAGTGTCTGTTTGTCTGCCAAGTGTCTGTGTGTCTGTGTGTACCAAGTGTTTGTGTGTTTGTCAAGCGTCTATGTGTCTGCCAAGCGTTTATCTGTGTCTATGTGTGTGTCTGCTTGTGGTTGTGTGTGTGTGTGTGTGTAATAATAATAATAATAATAATTAACGGTTTATTGAAAGAGCTTGGCAGCCAGAAGGCTGAAAATATACAGTAACATATTTGGGGAATGGGTTACGAATTACAAATAATATACAAGTAACATAAGTGATACAAATAAGACATATAATAACTAGATGGGGAAAAGCTCAAACTACAGTTCATTTCAACATAGTAGGGAGCAGTGTTTACCGGGAGTGAGTACACTGATTTATTACAAGTTATTGATAATTTTTACAATGGTTGGGACTGGGCTGTTCTTATAGCGATCAGTTCGTGCACCTATGGGCGTATGTGTGTGTGTGTGTGTCTGTCTGCATCTCTTTCTGTCTGTCTGTCTGTGTCTCTCTGTCGTGTTCCTCACCTCGAGTGCTGTGAGAGTTTAACAATCTTAAGAATCATTGTGTTTCTTGGGTAGAGAGGTGAGGTTAGGTTAGACTTGGTCTGGTTACGTTACCTTACCTTACGTTAGATTGAGAGAGGTGAGGTTAGGTTAGACTTGGTCTGGTTACGTTACCTTACCTTACGTTAGATTGAATTAGGTTAGGTGAGGTTAGGTTAGGTTAGGTTAGGTTAGATTGGGTTTGGATAGTTTGGGTTAGGTGAGGTTGGATGAGGCTAGGAAAGTTGAGTGATTGGTTAGGTTAGGTTAGGTTATGTATCCCTGGTGTGATAAACAGAGGCAGCGTGAGTCACTACCTCCCTCGAGTGTAATCTTGTTTGTTTATCAAGTTTCTCGTGTGTTGATTTTAGTTGTTGATTTGTTTATGTGGGTTTGGTTCTGTTGTGAGGCTGAATACAGAGTGTGGTATTGAAGTCTCTCTCTCTCTCTCTCTCTCTCTCTCTCTCTCTCTCTCTCTCTCTCTCTCTCACACAGGTAAGCCTCACAACAGGTGTGTGACCTACATGTCTCCCCTGTATGTTACTCCACCTTTGCATCTTTGGTAATTAATTAATGAACGTTACAGTGTTAAGCTCTGGGTTGACCTCACCTCTAACAAGTTGACAAGAGTTAAAACAGAAGACTGATGCGGGTTAAAACAACGAATAAAAACTAAACCTTATATTAAATGACTCAAATAAAAGTTTAAATTAATCTAAAAAGCATAAATATGTTGTTTAAAAAAGGACGAAAAATAAAACAACAACAAAAACAAAAAAAAATACGAAAACTTAAAGGTTCTAAAACTAACAAATTGTCTGTTTGTGTTTTATTTGTTGTTCATGTTTCTTGTTTTTGTTTTAATGTTTTTTTTTAGTTTACTGTTCTTGTTTTCTATGTTTGTTTCTTTTCTTCTATTGTTTTAGTAAATGTTCTCTTGTTTTTTTTGTGTTTGTGTTAATCTTATTGTCGTGTTTTTGTCATTCTTTTGTTCTCATTTTTGTATTGTTTTTCGTGATTGTTATTGTTGTCTTTGTCATAATATTTGTTGTTGTTGTTGTTGTTGTTGTTGTTGTTGTTGTTGTTGTCCTCCTATAGAATCTTACAACAGATACCTTTAACAAAGTCTCTGTTAAGATGCTCTGATACACCTGTGTACATCTGCAGGTAGACAAACAGGTAGATATGACATTAGATAATTAGGTGAGTAGGTAGATAATTAGGTTAGGCGGTAGATAATTAGGTGAGTAAGTAGATAATTAGGTTAGGCGGTAGATAATTTGGTGAGTAAGTAGATAATTAGGTGAGTAGGCAGATAATTAGCTTAGCAGGTAGATAATTAGGTGAGTAGGTAGATATTTAGGTTAGGCGGTAGATAATTTGGTGAGTAAGTAGATAATTAGGTGAGTAGGTAGATAATTAGGTTAGGCAGGTAGATAATTAGGTAAGTAGGTAGATAATTAGGTGAGTAGGCAGATAATTAGCTTAACAGGTAGATAATTAGGTGAGTAGGTAGATAATTAGGTGAGTAGGTAGATAATTAGATTAGTAGGTAGGCAATTAGGTTGGCAGGTTGATAATTAGGTTATCAGGGAGAAAATCTGGGTAGCAGGTTGATAATTAGGTTAACCAGTCACGTGTGTTGGTCAGGCTGAGTGGTGTAGGTCAGGTCGGGTCAGGCCAGGTCAGGGAGACAGGCAGTAGCTATCGTCCTGCTCGACAATGATTATGCAAATGACTCATTAGCAGTGTGGTGGAGCCTCACACCTCTCTCTCTCTCTCTCTCTCTCTCTCTCTCTCCCTCTCTCTCTCTCTCTCTCTCTCTCTCTCTCTCTCTCTCTCTCTCTCTCTCTCTCTCTCTCCTTTCCACCTTCTTTTGTGTTGTGTAGTGACTGTGTGTGTGTGTGTGTGTGTGTGTGTGGTGGGTAGATGTTGTGTGCGTACGTATGTGTGTGTGTGTGTATGTTATGTCAGGGTGATGGACGGATAATAGACAGGTAGATGGATAGACAGATAGACATGCACTTTAAATAGATAAATAGATGAGGCCAGGTTTGTTCTCAGCAGGTACAGGGGTTTATTAAGCCAGCATGATTGATGGGGAGTCTGATGCTACGAGAGATCCCTACAGTCAATCACCTATCCCCAGGGAGAAGTGGACAGATAGATGGATAGATAGACTTTAGCCACTGATCGGATGGACGGACTGACGGATGAAAGAAATAGATGGATAGAAGGAACAAATGAGTGAATTGAACTGACAGCGAGGCAATACCTGCTGACAGACAGACAGACACACACACACCTATCAGTCAGGCACAGGATAGATGTGATGAATTGACAGCTGGTGATTGATGAATGGATGGACCAGAACAGAACCGGTCTAGTTGCTTGTTACTGTCAGCCAGTCACTATAATCACAGCAGTATAATAATGTGGTCATCATCATCATCATCATCATCATGGACAGGCTCGGGGTTGGCCAGGTAAGGTGCACCGTTCACCTGCCTTTTTACCTCATTAGTTTGTCTCGAAGGTAATATGATGTGTGTGTGTGTGTGTGTGTGTGTGTGTGTGTGTGTGTGTGTGTGTGTGTGTGTGATTCTTATGACGACAATTCTTTCTTTTTTTTTCCTGTGGATTTTGAAAGTAGTTTATTGTTATTATTTAGTGAAAGAATTTAATTTTTTTGGGGGGGTGATTTTGAAAGAAGTTCTATTATTTATCGGTGAATTTTGAAAGAAGTCTTGAGATATATTGTGGATGTTGAAGGAAATTTGTGAAGGCAAGCTTATATATTTTCTCATATTGAATTATGAAAGAAATTATTATTATATATTACCAGTGAAGTTTGAAGGCAATATTAGCATCTTTCTTTTGGGGAGAATTTTGAAAGAAGTTTAGTGAGTTTACTTGTGAATTATGACAGGTATATTATTATAACATGAAACCGACTGAGTATCGTTCAATCTATAGTTTGTCTGTCTGTTCAAAAACTTAAAAAATAAATAAATACAAAAATTAACTATATATTTCAGGTAGACAATCAGCACCTGACATATCTCTAGATTGGTGAACCTCCCAGGATAACTCACCTCCACTCACACAACTATCCAGTCATCTGTTTTAACCCATAGTGGTAAAAGTCATCCAGTCTCTCAGCTGAAAAAAAAATCATCTCACGTTAAACACAATAAAATACTTAACGACACTACCCCTTAACGACACTACTCCTTAACGACACTACTCCTTAAAAACATTACTCCTTAACGACACTGCTCCTTAACAACACTACTGCTTAACGACACTACTCCTTAACGACACTACTCCTTAACGACACTACTCCTTAAAAACATTACTCCTTAACGACACTACTCCTTAAAAACACTACTCCTTAACGACACTGCTCCTTAACGACACTACTGCTTAACGACACTACTCCTTGACGACACTGCTCCTTAAAAACACTACTCCTTAACGACACTACTCCTTAACGACACTACTCCTTAAAAACATTACTCCTTAACGACACTACTCCTTAAAAACACTACTCCTTAACGACATTGCTC
>NW_024743565.1:0-15725 GCF_018991925.1 Homarus americanus
ATCGGTGCTTCGTTCGGTTACGTATTGCTATTAGTGTGAGGTGTATGATAATTAGTGTACAGGTGTTTGATAATTAGAAGTACAGGTGTCAGTGTACAGGTGTGTGATAATTCATGTAAAGGTATTTGATGAGTGAGTGTACGCAGGGTCTAAACTAACTAAGTGTGTACAGGTATATCATAATTCGTATACACAGTTCATTACTAATTACTATGCACTGGTATATGGTAAGTAATATGCATTGGTAATAATTAATCAGTGTTTACATCTATATAATAATTGAAGTGTATAGAAAACTCATAAGACAACATATAAAAATCGTAACTTAGAATTGTTCATTGTATCTCCAGTCACGACAAAAAAAAATATAAGTATTTTTTGAGAATCCATATTTCTTTGGTAGGTTAAATTGGCCAGTTAAGTTCCATTGTCGTGTCTTCACTTACGACGAAAAGTAAAAATAATCACAAATATTTTTGAGAATCCATATTTGTGTGGTGGGGTAAGAATGGTGTCGCTGCCTGCTATTGATAAGTTCATTCTCAACACACAGGATAACTCTATACTGCCTGTCTGTCCTGTCTGTCTGTCTGGCTGTCTGTCTCTCTCTCTGTCTGTTTCTGTCGTTTTGGGGTGTCTGTCTGTGCTGTCTGTCAGTCTGTCGTGTGGATGTGTGTTTGTGTCTGCTTAATCCTTGAGTACGATAACTTTAATCCTTGGTACGTTTTATTACGACAATTTAACCTCTGAGTACTGATAACTTTAACCCTGTGGTACGATAACTTTAACCCTCTGGTACGATAACTTTAACCCTCTGAGTACGATAGCTTTAACCCTCTGGAGTACGATACTTTAACTACTGGTGCAGTAGCACACCCTCTGAGTACGATACTTTAACCACCTCTGGTACGATAGCTTTAACCCTCTGGTGCGATAACAACTTCCCTCTGAGTACGATACACGACCCATTGAGTACGATAACTTTAAACCCTCTGAGTAGTGGATTTGCGCCTTCTGGGTCGATAACTTTAACCCTCTGAGTAGATAACTTTAACCCTCTGGTACGATGCTTTACCCATTGGTACGATAACTTTTAACCCATTAGTCGATGGCTTTAACCATTGAGTGCGATGCTTTAACCCTCTGATTGCGATAACTTTAACCATTGAGTACGATACTTTAACCCATTGAGTGCGATAACTTAACCCTCTGAGGACGATAACTTTAACCCATTGAGTGCGATAACAACCCTCTGAGTCGATAATCAACCCTCTGATGCGATAGCTTTAACCCATTGAGTGCGATAACTTTAACCCATTGGTACGATGGCTTTAACCATTGAGTGCGATAGTTTAACCCTCTGGTGCGGTCTTTAGCCATTGAGTACGATAACTTTAACCTCTGAGTACGATGCTTTAACCCTCTGGAGTACGATAACTTTAACCCATTGGGTACGATAGCTTTAACCCATTGAGTACGATACTTTAACCTCTGAGTACGATAACTTTAACCCATTGATTACGATAACTTTAACTCCTCTGAGTACGATAACTTTAACCCTCATTTTGATAACTTTAACCCATTGTGCGATAACTTTAATTTCCACTCGGACCTACCGATAGGTTAAATAATGTAAAGGGTCGATGACACGGAGAGAGAGATAAACTGTCCTTCACACGTTACTAACCTGTTTTATTTTGTTGGGATGGAGTTGTCTGTCTGTCTCTGTCTGTCTGTCTGTCTGTCTGTCTGTCTGTCTGTCTTATATTATGTATCATCATCATCATTATTATTGTTATTATTATTATTATTATTATTATAATTATTATTATTATTATTATTATTATTATTAATATTATTATTATTATTATTATTATTATTATTATTATTATTATTATTATTATTATTATTATTTATTTTTATTATTATTATTATTATTATTATTATTATTATTATTATTATTATTATTATTATTATTTTTATTATTATTATTATTATTATTATTATTATTATTATTTTATTATCGTAATCACCATTAACTCACATAACCTAACCTACCCTCCCTACCCACCCCTACCCTACCTTAACATCTTTCCTACCCAAAACAGGTATTTATTTCATCACGAGATCAGGTCACAGAAGCCAGGGGTTAAAGTGGTTCCCTCCCTCTCCCCCTCACTCCCCTCAGTGAAAAATGGTGGTGTGGGCGTGGAATTGAGCCAGAGGTCATACATCTTGACGAAACTTAAGCTAGTCCATTACTTTAACCTGAGACTCAACTTGCAATAATTAGGTCATTTGGTAGCAGGTGAGACCTCTTCTTGTTTATTCAGTTTTATTTTATTTTGTTATTCATTGTTTATCATTTTTGTGTTTGTTGTGGTTTTATCTTTTGGTTCTGTGTGTGAGGTAGAAAGATTATGTAGTTATTATTATTGTGTTGTGTGTGTGTGTGTGTTTGTGTGTCTGTCTGTCTGTCTATTTATCTAGCCTTATAAATAAACTGGCTATATCAAGACTTCACCTCTACTGTGTATAAAGGCAAGCGATAATGGCCCTTGAGATCTATGACCTAGGGTGAAAATTTATCAAGAATTTTGATTAAGTGAAAAATTTATTTTGAAATTTATTGATGTGAGGGAAAATTTATTATCATCATCATCATCATCATCATCATCATCATCATCATCATATTATTATTATTATTATTACTATTTTAGTGTGGGCAATAGTTGGTCTTTAAGGTTTGTGAACGGGAGGAAAGTTAATTTTCTTTTTATAATTTATTAGTGAAGAAAAAATATATTTTTATTGTCAAGATGAAAAGTTGTTTATAAACTCTTAAGTTAGGTTGGATAATAAAAACATCCATCACTTAGGTCAATAGAGGCGGAAATTAGGATTATATTAAGCATCAAAACGCGCGTGTACACAGACACACACACACTCACACACACACACACACACACACACACACACACACACACACACACACACACACACACACACACACCACACACACACTCACACACACACACACACACACACACACACACCTCACTCACACTCACACACACACACACACACACCCACACACACACACACACACACACACACTCACACACACACACACACACACACCACACACTCACACACACTCACACACACACACACACACACACACACACACACACACACACACACACACACACACACACACACCACACACACACACTCACACACACACACACACACACACACACACCACACACACACTCACACACACACTCACACACACACACACACACCACACACTCACACACTCACACACACACACACATAAATATATAACAAAAAAAAAATTCATATACGGTCTTAACTAGACAAAGGGTGGGGGAAAAGTGGGGAGGAGAGAGAAATATAAGTGTTGTAGGACTATCCCCACCCCCTTTTTCCTCTTCCCCTTCACCTTCAATCATCACCTCTTCTCCCCTCTTCCCCATTCCTTCCTCTCTCTCCTTCCCTCCTCATCTTCCCCCTTCCCCCCTGGGTACTACTCCCCATCACTCTTTCCTCCTCTTCCCCTTCCATCTCCTCCTCCCCCTCCTCCCCTTCCCCTTACTGTTTGAGGCCCCCCCCTCCCCAGGCAACTATTAGACACGGGTCAAAAAATCTTAATAGAACCGTGAACCCTCAGAGGAGAGGTGTGTTGTGTTGTGTGTGTGTGTGTGTGGTGTGTGTGTGTGTAGATCTAGTAGAACTGTTCACCATTGTTGCACCACAGATCTCTCTCTCTCTCTCTCTCTCTCTCTCTCTCTCTCTCTCTACCATTCATTGGACAGACATATATTCGTCTTTTATTATCGTGTCATTAATTACGCCAAGATGAGTGTGGTTGTCACGAGGGCCTCTCCTTCACGAGGCGATTATGACGATTATTTACTCATTACGGCCGCTGTGTGTGTGTGTGTGTGTGTGTGTGTGTGTGTGTGTGTGTGTGAGTGACAGGCATACAGATAAACTTCGGACGTCATAGGTCGTTCTTTGTGGTTGTAACACACAGAGACCACCACCACCTACCACCACCACCAACCTCTCCTGCCACCACCACCATCACCTACCACCTACCTACCACCACCTCCACCACCATCACCACCACCTGCACCACCACCTACCACCATCACCCACCCACCACCACCTCCCACCACCACCACCACCACCTGCCATCACCACCACCACCTACCACCACCACCACCACCACCACCTACCACCGCTTGCCATCTACCACCACCAATAAACCACTTCCACCACCCGACCACCACCTCGCCTGGATTGGCTGGTCTGTCTAAAGACGGAATACACCGTCAAACTTTTAATGACTTGTACCGTCTCAAACACCTTTCCCCCCCTCCCCTACATCACCCTTTATAACCTCCTTTAAACAACACTTTAAAACTTGGTGTTAGTGGCGGTAATGGGGGAAAATTATCGTGTTTGGTGACTTGATGAACAACTTACTGAGGCGCCATTCCAATTTTTTATTCAGTGTCATTTTATTATATTGATCATAAGAAAAAATTATTATGTTATTATTCAAGATTGTTTTTATTTATTTAAGTGACCGGACACCCAAATTATAAAGACTCCTAGAAAAAAAATTCCTATATTAAGAAAATTTTTATTGAGTTTTTTATATAATAATTTACCTGATTTCCCACCATAAGATGATTCTCAAATACTCGTACGATAAATTTTCCTCTTAAGTGATGTGAGAACGCCTCTAATTGGATTCTTATGGGCAACATGTCGTCAGAACTGCGCTATGACTCGACCGGGACTAGATACGTTTTCTAATAGTTGTTTATGGTGAAAAATTTACACACTTTATGAAGATTTGAAGCTGTAAATTGTCTTAGTTTTGTAGGGTTTTTTGTTCTCTCTCTCTCTCTCTCTCCTCTCTCTCTCTCTCTCTCTCTCTCTCTCTCTCTCTCTCCTCTCTCTCTCTCTCTCTCTCTGACCTATTTTCTTATTTGACGGCATTTATCTGTCGTGTGTGTGTGTGTGTGTGTGTGTGTGTGTGTGTGTGTGTGTGTGTGTGTGTATATTCTCATTTATGTGTGGTTGTGTTCAGGCGTGTATGTGCATATGCAACTCTATTGCACTTGTGATGTATGTGTATGTATGTATGTATGTATGTGTGTATTTAGTGTACAAAACATCTTCCCTCCTCGTGTGTGTGTGTGTGTGTGTGTGTGTGTGTGTGTGTGTGTTGTGTGTGTGTGTGTGTGTGTGTGTGCTGCTTGCGTGGTCGTCTCCCCTTCTCATCCCTCTTATGCCTTTATCCTTATCCCTCTTCCCATTCATACCACTTCCTCCTCCTCTCTCCACCTCATCATCCTCCTCCTCCCCTTCCTCTCTCCACCTCTTCCCCCTTCCCGTCCCCCTCCTCTTCTTTCCCCTTCCCCCCTCCCCTCCTCCTTTTCCCCCCCTCATCCTCCTCTTCCCCCCTCCTCTTCCTCCTCTTCCCCCTCCCCCCTTTCCTCCTCCCCCTCCTCTTCTTTCCCCTTCCCCCCTCCCCCTCCTCCTCCTCTCTTCCCCCCTTCCCCTCCCCCTTTCCCCCCTCATCCTCCTCTTCCCCTCTCTTCCTCCTCTTCCCCCTCCCCCCCTTCCCCTCCCCCCCCCCCCTCCTCCTCCCCCTCCTCCTCCTCCTCCCCTCGTGTATTTCCTGTGGCTATTGTTGTCTCTGAAGTCTTTTGGTGAGGGTCTCCAGGGACTGCATGGTGTTGTTGTTGTCCGTTGTAGTTGTGGTGGTTGTGGTAGTTGTGGTAGTCGTAATAGTTTCTTTAGCTGTGATGGTTGTTGGTTTAGTGATAGTAGTTGTTGTTGTTGTTTTAGTGCTAGTAGTTGTTGTTGTTGTTTTTAGTGCTAGTAGTTGTTGTTGTTGTTTTTAGTGCTAGTAGTTGTTGTTGTTGTTTTTAGTGATAGAAGTTGTTGTTGTTTTAGTGCTAGTAGTTGTTGTTTTAGTGATAGTAGTTGTTGTTGTTGTTTTAGTGCTAGTAGTTGTTGTTGTTGTTTTTAGTGCTAAGTATTTGTTGTTTTTAGTGCTAGTAGTTGTTGTTGTTGTTTTATGCTAGTAGTTGTTGTTGTTGTTTTAGTGCTAGTAGTTGTTGTTGTTGTTTTAGTGCTGTGGTTGTTGTTGTTGTTTTAGTGATAGAGTTGTTGTTGTTTTAGTGCTAGTAGTTGTTGTTTTAGTGATAGTAGTTGTTGTTGTTGTTTTAGTGCTAGTAGTTGTTGTTGTTGTTTTAGTGCTAAGTTGTTGTTGTTTTAGTGCTAGTATTGTTGTTGTTGTTTTAGTGCTTCATGTTTATTTGTTGTTGTTTTAGTGCTAGTAGTTGTTGTTGTTGTTTTAGTGCTATTAGTTGTTGTTGTTGTTTTGTTGATAGAAGTTGTTGTTGTTTTAGTACTTGTAAGTTGTTGTTTTTAGTGATAGTAGTTGTTGTTGTTGTTTTAGTGCTAGTAGTTGTGTTGTTTTAGTGCTTAAGTTGTTGTTGTTGTTTTAGTGCTAGTAGTTGTTGTTGTTTGTTTTAGTGCTAGTAGTTGTTGTTGTTTTAGTGCTAGTAGTTGTTGTTGTTGTTTTTAGTGCTAGTAGTTGTTGTTGTTGTTGTTTTAGTGCTAGAGATTGTTGTTGTTGTTTTAGTGCTAGTAGTTGTTGTTTGTTGTTTTAGTGTCTAGTAGTTGTTGTTGTTGTTTTAGTGCTAGTAGTTGTTGTTGTTGTTTAGTGATAGTAGTTGTTGTTGTTGTTTTAGTGCTAGTAGTTGTTGTTGTTTTTAGTGATAGTAGTTGTTGTTGTTGTTTAGTGCTAGTAGTTGTTGTTGTTGTTTTAGTGATAGTAGTTGTTGTTGTTGTTTTAGTGCTAGTAGTTGTTGTTGTTGTTTTAGTGCTAGTAGTTTACTTGTTGTTGTTTTAGTGCTAGTAGTTGTTGTTGTTGTTTTAGTGATAAAGTTGTTGTTGTTTAGTGCTAGTAGTTGTTGTTTTAGTGATAGTAGTTGTTGTTGTTGTTTAGTGCTAGTAGTTGTTGTTGTTGTTTTAGTGCTAGAAGTTGTTGTTGTTTTAGTTATGGTAATTTAGTTGTTGTTGTTTTAGTGCTCTAGTAGTTGTTGTTGTTGTTTTAGTGCTAGTAGTTGTTGTTGTTTTAGTGCTAGTAGTTGTTGTTGTTGTTTTAGTGATAGAAGTTGTTGTTGTTTTAGTCTGCTAGTAGTTGTTGTTTTAGTGATAGTAGTTGTTGTTGTTGTTTTTAGTGCTAAGTAGTTGTTGTTGTTGTTTAGTGCTAGAAGTTGTTGTTGTTTTAGTGCTAGTAGTTGTTGTTGTTGTTTTAGTGCTAGTAGTTGTTGTTGTTGTTTTAGTGCTAGTAGTTGTTGTTGTTGTTTTAATTGCTAGTAGTTGTTGTTGTTGTTTAGTGATAGAAGTTGTTGTTGTTTTAGTGCTAGTAGTTTGTTGTTTTTAGTGATAGTAGTTGTTGTTTGTTGTTTTAGTGCTAGTAGTTGTTGTTGTTTTTAGTGCTAAGTTGTTGTTGTTTTAGTGCTAGTAGTTGTTGTTGTTGTTGTTTTAGTGCTAGTAGTTGTTGTTGTTGTTTTAGTGCTAGTAGTTGTTGTTGTTGTTTAGTGCTAGTAGTTGTTGTTGTTGTTTTTAGTGATAAAGTTGTTGTTGTTTTTAGTGCTAGTAGTTGTTGTTTTTAGTGATAGTAGTTGTTGTTTTTGTTTTAGTGCTAGTAGTTGTTGTTGTTGTTTAGTGCTAGTTATTTGTTGTTTTTTTAGTGTGCTTCAGTAGTTGTTGTTGTTGTTTTAGTGCTAGTAGTTGTTGTTGTTGTTTTTAGTGCTAGTAGTTGTTTGTTGTGTTTTAGTGCTGAATTTGTTGTTGTTGTTTTTAATTAAGTTGTTGTTGTTGTTTTAGTGCTAGTAGTTGTTTTTGTTGTTTTAGTGCTAGTAGTTGTTGTTGTTGTTTAGTGCTAGTAGTTGTTGTTGTTGTTTTAGTGATAGTAGTTGTTGTTGTTGTTTTTAATTGCTAGTAGTTGTTGTTGTTGTTTTTAGTGATAGTAGTTGTTGTTGTTGTTTTTAGTGCTAGTAGTTGTTGTTGTTGTTTTTAGTGATAGTAGTTGTTGTTGTTGTTTTAGTGCTAGTAGTTGTTGTTTTTTGTTTAGTGCTAGTAGTTGTTGTTGTTGTTTTAGTGCTAGTAGTTGTTGTTGTTTAGTAGTAGTAGTTGTTGTTGTTTTGGTGCTAGTAGTTATTTGTTTTAGTGATAGTAATTTACATTGTTGTTGTTGTTTTTAGTGCTAGTAGTTGTTGTTGTTGTTTTTAGTGCTAAAGTTGTTGTTTATTTTTAGTGCTAGTGAATTTATTTATTTGTTGTTTTAGTGCTAGTAGTTCATTTGTTGTTGTTTAGTGCTAGTAGTTGTTGTTGTTGTTTTTAATTGCTAGTAGTTGTTGTTGTTGTTTTAGTAGGCCGTTGTTGTTGTTTTAGTGCTAGTAGTTGTTGTTTTTATTGATAATCGTTGTTGTTGTTTTAGTGCTGTGCGTTGTTGTTGTTTGTTTTAGTGCTAGAAGTTGTTGTTGTTTGAGTGCTAATTTGTATTGTTGTTTAAGTGCTAGTGAATTGTTAATTTGTTGTTTTAGTGCTAGTAGTTGTTGTTGTTGTTTTAGTGTTCAATGAATTTGCATTTGTTTGTTGTTTTTAGTGATAGAAGTTGTTGTTGTTTCAATTGCTAGTAATTTGTTTGTTTAGTGATAGTAGTTGTTGTTGTTGTTTTTAAGTACTGGTAGTTGTTGTTGTTGTTTTTAGTGAAATTTATTTGTTGTTTTAGTGCTAATGATTGTTGTTGTTGTTTTTGGTGTATTAGTTGTTGTTGGTGTTTTAGTGCTGTGGTAGTTGTTGTTGTTTGTTTTTAGTGCTAGTAGTTGTTGTTGTTGTTTTAGTACTAGTAGTTGTAGTTGTTGTTTTAGTGATAGTAGTTGTTGTTGTTGTTTTAGTGCTAGAAGTTGTTGTTGTTTTAGTGATAGTAGTTGTTGTTGTTGTTTTAGTGCTAGTAGTTGTTGTTGTTGTTTTAGTGCTAGTAGTTGTTGTTGTTGTTTTAGTGCTAGTAGTTGTTGTTGTTGTTTTAGTGATAGAAGTTGTTGTTGTTTTAGTGCTAGTAGTTGTTGTTTTAGTGATAGTAGTTGTTGTTGTTGTTTTAGTGCTAGTAGTTGTTGTTGTTGTTTTAGTGCTAGTAGTTGTTGTTGTTGTTTTAGTGCTAGTAGTTGTTGTTGTTTTAGTGCTAGTAGTTGTTGTTGTTGTTTTAGTGCTAGTAGTTGTTGTTGTTGTTTTAGTGGTAGTAGTTGTTGTTGTTGTTGTTGTTGTTTTAGTGCTAGTAGTTGTAGTTGTTGTAATAATAGTCATTGTAGTGGTTGTAGTAGTTAGAGGCGTTGTAAGACTAGTAGTTGTTATTGTAATGGTCGTAGTTGTTGTTGATATTGCAGTTGTAGTCTATAAACCTAACTCTCTATCTATCTGTCTGTCTGTCTATCTATCTATCTATCTGTCTGTCTATCTATCTATCTATTTATCTGTCTATCTATCTATCTATCTATCTATCTATCTATCTATCTATCTATCTGTCTGTCTGTCTGTCTGTCTGTCTGTTTATCTATCTATCTATCTGTCTGTCTGTCTATCTATCTATCTATCTATCTGTCTGTCTGTCTATCTATCTATCTATCTATCTATCTGTCTGTTTGTCTATCTATCTATCTATCTATCTATCTGTCTGTCTGTCTGTCTGTCTGTCTGTCTGTCTGTCTGTCTATCTATCTATCTATCTATCTATCTGTCTGTTTGTCTATCTATCTATCTATCTATCTATCTATCTATCTATCTATCTAACAAAACTCTCTATCATTTCAGGTGAGTAACATGAGGGAGGAGAATGAGGCAGCGAGTGAGTCAACAGTGGTGAGTAATGGGTGAATTATGTGGTTTAATAGAGCGGACCATTTTATGTGGCATATGGCACTCGTTGACGTTGCCATAAAGGGGCTATATTTTATTTTGGTTGGGCTATTTTTTTGTAATTGGGGCTATTTTTATTTGGGTTATTTTTGGTTGGGCTATTTTTTTGTAATTGGGGCTATTTTTATTTGGGTTATTTTTGGTTGGGCTATTTTTTTGTAATTGGGGCTATTTTTATTTGGGCTATTTTTGGATGGGCTATTTTTTTGTAATTGGGGCTATTTTTATTTGGGTTATTTTTGGATGGGCTATTTTTTTGTAATTGGGGCTATTTTTATTTGGGTTATTTTTGGATGGGCTATTTTTCTAGTTGGGTTATTTTTTGTGGTTGGGGCTATTTATTAATTGGGCTATATTTTGGTTAGGGCTTCTACTACTACTATTAGTACTACTACTATTACGACTAGTAGTATTTGTAGTGCACGAGACAAACATGTGTCGTACATACTGGTGGAGGAAAGCAACAACAACAACAACAGCAACATGAGTCACTCGCTGGTATTAGAAGCGGTAACGAGGCGATGAGGTGGAAGTGTCCAGTAACCTTGTTAGTGTTTTATGTTTGGTTTATGTTTGTTTGTTTGAGGTATTTTGGTTTAAGTGTGTTTGTTTTGTGTGTGTGTTGTGTGTGTGTGTCTTATTCTCGTGTTTTATTTTGTTTTACTGAGTTTGGGAATTTTTCTTCTTCTCGTAAATAACTAAAATTTTTATATTTTTTCTAATTAACCCAAGTGCAGGACCTGTTAAGACCCCCTTACCTAACCTCAGGACTTCTCAAGACCCCTTACCTCATCTCAGGACCTCTCAAAACCCCCTTACCTCACCTCAGGACCTCTCAAGACCCCCTTACCTAACCTCAGGACCTCTCAAGATCCCTTACCTCACCTCAGGGCCTCTCAAGACCCCCTTACCTCAACTCCGGACCTCTCAAAACCTCCTTACCTCACCTCAGGGCCTCTCAAGATCCCCTTACCTCACCTCGGGACCTCTCAAGACCGCCTTACCTCACCTCAGAACCTCTCAAGACCGCCTTACCCCTCCAAACATCTCACTAAACAAAGACTGACCGTAGCGTTTGGTCACTTGGTTGTGCACGACCCCGGGGGAAGGACCGTGCGAGTTCAGTTGATAGGGAAGGAGGAGGCGGGGAAGACGGAGGAGAGGGGAGGGGCTGGAGGAGGGAGGAGTAGCTGGAGAAGGGGAAAGGGGAAGGGGAAGGGGAGAAAGGAGGTGCTGGAGGAGGAAGGAAACGGGAGTAAGACTGGGGAGAAGGCGCTGAGGGTGGAGGGCAGGTGAGACAGGGGAAGGAGGAGGGAATGCAAGACAGGTGGAGGAAGGGGGCGCTAGAGGCCACTTGGACAAGAATGTTTTAAAGACTTGCACACGAGGCAGCAGGAGGCAGTGACGAAGAAAAAATAATATAACACCAGTGAGGAAATATTTGATACTTTGTCTCAACCAGCCAGGGGTTGGTGAGGTGGGGAATTGGGGGTGGGGTGGGTGTGGGGTGGGGGTGGGGGTGGGAGGTAGGGGTGTGGGGTGTGGGGTGGGGTGGGGGATAATGCCAAGGTGTTTGTTTCTATATGGCAGCCACTGATGGAGCTTTGTGGAGTCGTAATTTAAACGTTCACTGGGGAAATAGTTTTTGACCTCTGAGGGAATACTTTTTGTCATTGAGGTAATACTTTAAGCATCTATTAAACTATTAAGTGACCTGTAGTACTTTAGACAACTATTAAGAATACTTTTTTGTTTTTTTTTTACTTAAGTTAGCGCATGTTAGGTTAGGTTAGGTTAGGTTAGGTTAGGTTAGGTTAGGAGTTGCTCGTCGACACTTACTCTTACTTATATACACGGGAGAGAGAGAGAGAGAGAGATGAATATTTAGGTCATTATCGTAGTGTGGTGTAGTAATGTATGCAGGGAGTTGAGTGAGGTTGACCGAGGTGTGTCAATACCGAGGTCCTTGGTGTCATATCTACCTCTCTCTCTCTCTCTCTCTCTCTCTCTCTCTCTCTCTCTCTCTCTCTCTCTTTCTCTCTTTCTCTCCCTTTACTACTTTCTTTAGTTTATCTTTTATTGTTTCTTCCTCACTGCTATTTTATTCATCTCCCCCTCTCTTATATTTGCATTTATTTCTGTCAATTCTCTGTTTCTGTTTGTCTTCCTGTCTTCCTCCCCCTTCTCTCTTCCCTTCTCCTAATTTGCTTTCTCTCCCTCCCTCCCTCCCTCCTTCTCCCTCTCTCATACAACACGCGGTGTTTGTCAACCGTGACGACACGACTTGATTACGTCATAGCCCCAGGCGGTCACAATGCTGGGCTGTGATTGGATCTCTCATAACCTCTGCATCCAATCAAATTCAAATATTTGTCCATAATTACGTCATCGCTCCGATCTGCGTCAGCACTTCTCTCGACCACCAATAGGGCGGGATGTTGCTGTATCCAATCAGATTCGAGTTTTTACCTGTGCTATGCTTTCAATTGGTCTATATTTATTGTCGGAATTTTGTTATCTAGTTTTAATGGGCCCCAGTAATAGGTATTATTATTATTATTATTATTATTATTATTATTATTATTATTATTATTATTATTATTATTATTTTTATTATTATTATTATTATTATTATTATTATTATTATTATTATTATTATTTTATTATTATTATTATTATTATTATTATTATTATTATTATTATTTTTATTATTATTATTATTATTATTATTATTATTATTATTATTATTATTATTATTATTATTTATTATTATTATTATTATTATTATTATTGTTGTTGTTGTTGTTGTTGTTGTTGTTGTTGTTGTTGTTGTTGTTGTTGTTGTTGTTGTTTATTTGTTGTTGTTTGTTTGTTGTTGTTTGTTTATTTGTTTGTTGTTTGTTTGTTGTTGTTGTTTTGTTTATTTGTTGTTGTTGTTGTTGTTGTTTGTTGTTTGTTTGTTTGTTTGTTTGTTGTTTGTTGTTGTTGTTGTTGTTTATTTGTTTGTTGTTGTTGTTGTTGTTGTTGTTTGTTTGTTGTTTATTTGTTGTTTGTTTGTTGTTGTTGTTGTTTGTTTGTTGTTGTTGTTTATTTGTTCCATCTGTAATATAAAAGCAATCAGGTAGAGATCAGAAAGTGTTATTTTACTAGAGTTGTGTTTACTGTAGACCAAAGTGATATCTGTGTTGTTTGTTGTGTGGTGGTGAGGCAAACCTTTGATAAACAAAGTAAACAGAATTATAATGTTTTGACCCGTGTGTAGATAATTATTAAGTAAAGCAAGAGACTAGTTTATAGTATCTCTCTCTCTCTCTCTCTCTCTCTCTCTCTCTCTCTCTCTCTCTCTCTCTCTTCATCACCTGCAAGGAACCCTCCCCCCACACAAGGAAACGGAGAGAATAATAATGTAATTAAACAACAGAGAGACAGAAATAAGGTGGAGAAATTGTAGTGAGAACGTGTGCACAAGCGTAAAGTGGATATAGAGACACAGAGAATGAAATAATAAGATGAAGAGAGTGAAATGTGGGAAAATGTCAAGGAAACACAACAAAATGTGTTGTTGAGTAAGTTGTTTGTTATTGTTTGAGATTAATTTTTTGGTGTGTATGATGATAATAAGTACTAATAACAACAACAACAACTACAACAACTACAACTACCTCTCTACTACTTTCCCCCATAAAGTGGCCTCCAGCCTCCCCAATATACACCTTCATACCATTTTATTACTTAAGTTTATCCTAATACATAAGTAGCTATCTATCTGTGTTGAGCTAGGATAGCAGTCACTGAATGTGCAGATCTATCTCGGCATTCAGTGAATGATACCTCATAGTCAATATCTGCAACTGTTGTCGGCTTTGGGGCCGATACTCTCTCGTTCCCTTGAGGCAGAAACAAGCAGACCTAAGGAGAGGTCAGTCATCTCATCAGAGCTTGCTGCCTTCTGGGCTGCTTCTGGCACGATAGCACCTCCTTGAGTCTGGCGTAGAAGTGTCTTGCACTTGGTCCCATCCTGAGGGTTGTGAACACAAATTAAAGTGCCTTGATCAACGTTCAGATTCTCTCCCTTATGCCCTTATCTTGTCATTCTCGTTCCCAGCTTTGTGCAACTACTACTACTATTATTAATATATAATAATAATAATAATATGTATATGTAATAATAATAATAAAACAACAATATATTTCTCCACACATTTGGAACTAAGGCCTTGAGGGGTCGTTTAAAGCTACTGATAATGATAAAGAGAGAGTAAGAGTCATACTTCATCCCTGTTTCAAGTCTCGTTAGTTATGTTTGGTTTCTTCATCTCTGGGATCAAATGGAGTTCAGTTTCCTTTAACTATTATTATTATTATTATTGTGTATGTATTATTATTATTATTATTATTATTATTTTTATCTCCTCCTCATCATCATCGTCATCTCATCATCATCATCATCATTACTAATCACAATTTAGTTGACAACACTCACAATGTTTCGTAATCACATATAACATAACACGTAATGTGCCAACACAGCATTACATATTTGAATAGACAACGCAACATAACACAACATTATAACACGACTTCTTTACAACTGTATAATTATTTAACACAGTAGTCTGATGTGTTACAACAAGGGAGGAAGGAGGGAGGGACCACTGACAGCTTTAGTCGCCCTTGCACGTCTTCTCCTATTACACAGCCTTGGCGGCCGGTGTTGCTGTAACGCCTCCACCCTCTCTGTTACGTGCAGTACCATTCTAGACAGTACCATACAGCCAGTCCACAGGATGATACCTTCACAGCCAGCCACAGACCAGTACCCTTCACAGCCAGTCCCTGACCAGTACCCTTCACGCGATCACAGACCAGTACCCTTCACAGCAGCCAGTCAACACAGATCAGTACCCATCTGGCCAGCAGCCACGGGCCAGTACCCTTCCAGCGGTCCACAGGCCAGTACCGCCACAGCCATCACCTGGACGGTACCCTTCACAGCCAGCCACACAGACCCGGTACCGCTTCAGCCAACCACAGGCCGGTACCTTCACAGCCAGTCACAGGTCAGTACCCTTCACAGCCAGCCCACAGACCAGTACCCTTCACAGCCAGCCACAGACCAGTACCCTTCACAGCCACCCACAGACCAGTACCTTCACAGCCATGCGGGCCGGTGCCTTCACAGCCAGCCACACAGACCGGTACCCTTCGCGTAGCCACAGACCATTGCCTTACAATAGCCACAGACTGGTACCTTTACAGCCAGCACACAGACCGTTTTCCTTCACAGCCAGCCACACGGGCCGGTACCTTCACAGCCAGTCACACAGACCAGTACCCTTCACAGCCAGTCACGGACAGAGTATGCCCTTCACAGCCAGTCACGGGTCAGTACCGCCAGCCAGCCACAGGTCAGTGCCCGCCAGTGATCACAGACCAGGTACCCTTCACAGCCAGTCACACAGACCAGTACCCCGCAGCCAGTCCTGGGCCAGTACCTTCACAGCCAGTCACAGGCCGTACCTTACGGCCAGTCACACAGACCTTTACAGCCAGGTCACACGGACCAGTACCCTTACGTAGTCACACAGACCAGTACCTTCCGTAGCCACAGATCAGTGCCCTTCACAGCCAATACCGTTGCATTTCCCTTGATCTTTTTGCGACGCCTGCCAGCCACTGAGGCCAGC
>NW_024743566.1:0-20056 GCF_018991925.1 Homarus americanus
GGGGCTTCTTGACACCACCGGTGGCTGGGCGGACTTGCGAGCTGCCTTGGTGGCAAGCTGCTTCCGTGGAGCCTTGCCTCCAGTGGACTTGCGGGCAGTCTGTTTAGTACGGGCCATCTCGACGACGAAATAGTCAATACGGGCGGCCCGGTTGTTTGTTGTTGTTGTATAGATTGTCGGACCGTAGTCCGACACGGGCCTTTGCCTATAGGCGGCCCGTTTGGTGGTTCCGGCTGGAGCTCCAGGAGCAGCCAGACCGGATTGGGATTGGAGGTGGTCCCACCTGCAGATTGAAGGGATACTGCAGGTTGCAAGTGTGAGCGGACCCCCGATCAGTGAGCGCTTACCACCAGCCCCCACTCTTGGACGTGGTCAGCTTCGGAGTGGCGCGCCCCCCGAACTGGGGTCCGCGCTTGCTGGGAGAGGATGCTTTCTAAGCTATCTGGGTGGTGGGTATCGTGTGATGACCCGGAGTAGGTGGTGAATGTGGTCTGTATGGGCCTTTCGGGTTAGAGTGGCCGCTGGTGTTGTGTGTGTTTCTTGGGAGATTTGAGTTCTGTCTCGGAGGCTTTGTGTGACCTCGCAATCGAGGAGATAGTGTTCAAGTGGGTTGGCTGCTGGCTCCTGACAGTAGGTGCATTCCGTGACGTCATTTCCGATCATCTGCCAGGAGCACTTGTACCCTAGTCGTAGTCGGTGAAGGCTGACTTGGGTTTGTCTTGGAGTTTTCTTGTCTGCGAAAGGTGGTTTCCCTTTTGTGGCCGCCAGGTACCATTTGGCTGATTGGGAACCAGCGTTGAGTGCATGAAGGAAGCTCTTTTTGATGTGGAGCTTGGTAGTCTTTCTGAGGTGATTTTTGATCTGTTGCACACTTGCTGGAACTTGGATGTGTACGCTACTGGAACGTGTAGCTGCCTTGGCTGCTGCGTCTGCCACGTCGTTTCCTCCGATCCCTACATGACTGGGAATCCAGTGTAAGACGACTGGTCGGCTTTGGCTTTGGAATTCCTGTAGCTGCGCGAGGATCGAGGTGATGATGTGGACGTTGTCTCTTGGTTGACTGTGTTGCAGCGCTTGCATGGCCGATTTCGAGTCCGTGTGAATTATGACGGACTTGTTGTGTTGTGTTGCAGCGTGTTGTAGGGCCTTTGAGATTGCTACCAGTTCTGTTTGTAGGGTGGAGCAGTCGTTGGAAAGTCTCCATTTGAGGGTCTGACCTTGGGTGTAGAAAGCCGCTCCGGATCTGTGATGTTTTGGGTCCACCGAGCCGTCTGTGAAGTATGATGCTGCATCAGCCGGTGTCTCGGTGGCTATGGCTTGGAGAGATATTTTTTTGAGGTCCTCCTTCTGGAGGTTGGCTTTACTGTCGCCGAGGTCGGTGAATTTGAGTGTGGCTGGTGGAGGGCTCCATGGTGGAGGAACAGTGTATCCATTGTCTCGTGTGTCTTGGTTGTTCTTGACGAGTGTTTCTGCTTGCAGGTGTCGGATGACCTCGCTTGCCTCGTGCGACCAGGTGGCCCCTCGCACTCTGTGGTCGAGGTGGAGGGAGGCACTGATTCGAATCTTGGCAGCTGTGGGCTTGTCTGCTCTGCAGATTTTGGCGAGGAGACCGGCTGTCACCTGCTTGACTCGTGCTGCCAGGGGTGGTAGCTCGGTTTCCATTTGCAGATTGCAAATTCTGGTCCACATGGGTGCTCCGAGCATGGTCCTGAGAGCATTGTTTTGAATGACTTCTAGCTTAGCTATTTGGTCTTCTCTCAGTCCAATGAGTGCTGGAGCACTGTAATCTACCAGCGATCTGATGGCGGCTGTGTAGTAGGCTTTGAGCACATGAAGGTTTGCTCCTGCGGATTTGCTGGTGAGCGACCTCATTATATTGTGTCTGCTCTTCGTCCTGTGCCTGAGATACTCGAGTTGCGGTTTGAAGGTGAGTTTCTGGTCAAACCAGATTCCAAGACACTGGTGGGCGTTGGTCCAGACTACCGGCGTGTTTTGTATGGAGAGCAACTTGTCTGGTGTGTCTGTGCAGATGGCCATCGCTTTCGACTTGGCTGGATTTATCTTGAGTCCAAGTCTGTTGCACTCCTCTTCTATAAGTTGGAGTGCGTGTTGCGTGTTGGCTAGTCTGTTCGATCCTCTTACTATAAGCTGTAAGTCGTCTGCATAGCATAGGAGCTTGGCTGTTTGTCTGAAGGGAAGTTTGACTAGATTTTCCATCAGGACATTGAACAGCATTGGACTGAGGATGCCTCCTTGTGGGGTTCCGTTTTCGTGGACCCTGTAGCTTGAGGTTGCTCCTGAAAGCGTACTCGTGCTTCTCTCTGTGTGAGGTAGTTCTGGATCCACCCCAGCAACCTTCCTTTGACGCCTTTTTTAGCGAGCGTAGTTGTAATGGCCAAAGGATTTGCTAGTTCGAAGGCTTTCTCCAGGTCGAGGAAGACCACCAGAGCTGGTTTGTTGTCCACTGTGCTGAGTATCTCGGCGATGTTGTTGCCTGTGCCGGTGTTCTCGGTGTAAGCAAAGATGTGAGGGTGTGGGCTGCCTACTTTCCACTTGAGTCGGTTGAGAGCCATTCTTTCTCCGGTCTTCGCTATGCAGCTGAGAAGGGAGATGGGCCTCGGCTTGTCTGGTTCTCTGGGCTTCGGAATGGGCTGTATATCTGCCTTCTTCCATTCCGGTGGGAGTCTTTGTGCTGTCCACGAAGCATTGATGGCTTGCAGCAGAGCCTCGTGTCCGGCTGTACCGGCATGAGAGAGCATGGAGTAGGTTATCCTGTCGGCCCCTGGAGCTGTATCCTTGCTTCGTTTTAGCGACTTCTGGAGTTCTTGCTGGTTGAATGGTCTGTCAGTGTCATCTTCACTGTTGCAGGCCTCTTCGATCATCTGGAGTCTGACCTGTCGCAGACGCCGTTGTGTCTCCTCCGCCTGTCTCGGGAGGTTCTTCGTTGCTGCTCGGTCAGAGAACAGTTTTGCAAGTCTCTCGGCTTCCTCTTCTGGGTTGGGATGAGTTGGTGGTGGTGGTGTTGCCTTCCCAGATGCCCTTCGGATCTGGGCCCACATCTTGCCAAGGGTGGTGTGCTCGTTCAGTTCGGAGCACCACTTGAGCCAGCTTGCGTTTTAATTTCTTCCTTCTCTTCCCTGGTATCCCGCCTGGCAGGCGGGCGGGCTTATATACAGACATTCTCCACCTCAGTGGCCACCTCATTGGCCACGAGTGCCGCATGCGTCATCCGCAAGCTACGCCCCACCTCCAAGAGGGAGGGACGGCCTTGGATGAACGATACTACCGCTGCGTCCACAGCACGCCACCTACTCCCACCAAACCGTATGAAAAAATGCGTTGCCTGTGGTGGCCCACACTCCTCCGCCGACCGGACCTGCCCCAGATGGAAGGAGGAATGCAGGGTAGCCAAGGCTCGTCTTGAGAAAAAACTGAGCTACAAAGAGGCCCTCCTTGCTGTACGCTCCCAAGAAAAGAAAAAACCAGCAGTAAAGAAAAACCAAGAAAAGAAAACCCAACAGAAGCAGCCCACCACACAGAACCAAGAACACCACGTGGCCCGTGGTGCTGAAGCCCACGCGGCCAGTGGTGCTGAAGCCCACGTGGTCAACCTCTCCCTCTCTGAATTCTTCCACACCTATGAGGACTTAAAATACGAGGAAGACGAACAAGAAGACCCAAACACAAACGAATGGACAATCCAAGAGAGCAAGAAGAGAAGGAGAGAGAGAAGAAAATCGACATCAAGCTAAGAAGACCAAGACATCCCCTCCACACAAGAAACCAAAACACAATCAAGCCGACCAAGCACTGAACATCCATTGCCCAACCCAACACGCACCTGACGCCTGACCTGACGCTTGACCTGACGCTTGACCTGACGCTTGACCTGACGCTAGCCTGGCCTTGTCTTGTCGCCTCCCTGCCGCGTCCAGCCGGGTTGTTGCTGCTGCCCCCATCTTACAATCCCTCACGCAAGCGGTGTTTAGCCACTGCATCTGTTCTCTCCTCCTAAAATTCACTTCAATCCTCCCTTTATTCTTCTCCTGAACCTCCTTCCCCCCTGTCACTAGCATTTTTCGATTCGATTCGGCGAAGCCACACCAGGACCACCTGTAGTAGCAACCACAACAACATGACTGGACGAGGCAAAGGAGGCAAGGGACTTGGAAAGGGTGGCGCCAAGCGTCATCGTAAGGTGCTTCGTGACAACATCCAGGGTATCACCAAGCCCGCCATTCGTCGTCTAGCTCGGCGTGGAGGTGTTAAACGTATCTCCGGCCTCATCTACGAGGAGACCCGCGGCGTCCTCAAGGTGTTTCTGGAGAACGTCATCCGTGACGCCGTCACCTACACCGAGCACGCAAAAAGGAAGACCGTCACCGCCATGGATGTGGTTTATGCCCTGAAACGGCAGGGCCGCACCCTTTATGGTTTTGGTGGTTAATCAACCTGATGGACGGGCGCACACCACCACCACCACCACGACAAACAAATATACGGACCTAATTTTAGGTCCACATTTAAATCGCTAAAGAGTTGGTTAGACACTGAGTAAATCGTTGAAAATATATCCAATAACATGATCCTCTCTAATTCTGGACTTGTGGTATGAGTATAGGTTGTGTGTGAACGTGTTGGAACCACTTCCTAATAATTGTCAGTCAGTCAGTCAGTCAACATTCACCTAACCTCCAGGTACCTCACCTAACTTCCTGTAGCGTCACCGAACCTCACGAAATGTAACCCAATGTAGTTTATAATCTATCCTAACATGACATAACATAACCACGCACTATATTACTTCGGTAAGAGTAATGAGTTTTAATACGCAAAGTTGCAGTTAGCATTCATTCATACATACATACATACATACATACATAACATGCTAGTGGCAGGGGGGATTGAAGTGAATTTTAGGAGGATAGAATAGGTGCAGTGGCTAAACAGCGCTTGCGTGAGGGACTTTAAGCAGCAACTCGCCTGGATGCGGCAGGATAGAGTCAGGTCAAGCGTCCGGTGCATGTTGGGTTCCGCCATGGTTTCTCAGTGTTTGGTCGGCTTGATTGTGTGTGTGTTGTTTTCTTGTTTGGAGGAAATGTCTTGGTATTCTTCTTCTTAGCTTGAAGTTGATTTTCTTCTAACTCTTCTCCTCTTGTTGTTCGTCTTCCCCGTGTCTGCTATCATTCTGTAAAGACTCTATATATGTATGTAGGTATGAGTGAGTAACAGTTGCCGGTTACAGTGATACTTCATATTCGCTGGTGTTGTACTGTATGGCTTCGGTATTTCTTAATATACAAACGGCACCGTTAGGGGATTGAGGTATTTAAAAACCAGCCTACATTACTTATATATAGAAATAAATAATGTGGCTTGGACAATAATGACGACTACTCTCTCCTACCTAACCCAAACAAGGGCTTTTCGAAAGTATACATTGGACACAATTGACTTAGTACATACATTGGTGGTTTAACAAAAGCCCTCATTAGAGAAAGGTGAAGGAGCACACAGTGAACATACAGATTAATGTTTGCACGCATAGATCATGTAAGGTGAGGTGTTGAACACCAGACACGTAGTGTAGTAACTCCCTCACAGATGGCGTTATGAGGGGCCTGAGGATGTAGCAGCTACCTCACAGATGGTGTTATGAGGAACTTCACATGATGATGCTGTAGCAAAACATTCACTACGTGGTGTCGTAGCATCTTGGGGACACCACGTGGTCCACATGACTCACTCATTCAAGTGGGTGAGGTGTGGTCCCAGGCCTCTCTATCGTGGAGTCTCAGGGGAAGTATAACCGGGTACCTGGGACCTCACTGTGTGAAGGTGGTTAGCTAGCTTGGGTAAGACTCAACTGCCGAGTTGTTTTTCACTGAGTTAAGCACTGTTCACCACTATTCATCACTGGTTCCATTCCTTTGCCAAATGAGGTAGTACCTTATGGCAAGAACTTGTTGATAGTCCGGTGGGGAGGAGGGTTCAGGGGAGTGAGTTGGTATTGGCCAACATATAAATAATAATAATAATAATAATAATAATAATTAACGGTTTATTGAAAGTGCTTGGCAGCCAGAAGGCTGAAAATATACAGTTACATATTTGGGGAATGGGTTACGAATTACAAATAATATACAAGTAACATGAGTGACACAAATAAGACATATAATAACTAGCTGGGGAAAAGCTCAAACTACAGTTCATTTCAACATAGTGACAGTGCAAGGAGTCGTGTTTACTGGGAGTGAGTACACTGATTTATTACAAGTTATCGATAATTTTTACAATGGTTGGGACTGGGCTGTTCTTATAGAGATCAGTTCGTGCACGTATGGGCTGGATGCGGTTGTGGTGTCGAAGAGCAATTCTCGGACTAGGGATCTCAGGTGGTAGTAGGAGCCGGTGTCGGGGATGGTGTAGAAGCTTCTTACCAAATTTGCAGATGAGGTCGTGGTGATGGTCAGTGAGAGTCTAAAGGGTCGGTCAGTGTGTTGAGCGCTTCTGGATATGTGGAGTAGGAAGGGTAGAGAATAATCTTGCATGGCCTCTTTTGCACTTTTTCTAGGTGTTTACGTTGTGTGGCATTTAGGGAGGAAGACCAGGTGGAGGAGGCATAGGTGAGCTTGGGAAGTATGAATGTTGTGTAAACACTGAGGAGCTCGTGTGCAGGAACACCGAGGGACTTGAGTCGGCGTAGGAGGTGGAAACTGGAGGATTTGATAACTTCACTGGCGTGTGGTTTCTAATTTAGTTTGTTGTCTATATGTATGTGTGTGTGTGTGTGTATATACTACTGTACTTTTTAGATCCTCCTACGCAACCTAACCTATTATAGTTAAGTATAGTAGGCTATACACTATTTTGTTAGTATGTGTTATAAAATGTAATTGCATGTTATTATTATTAATATTATTATTATTAATATTATTATTATTCTTATTATTATTAGTATTATTATTATTATTATTATTATTTTTATTATTGTTATTATTATTACATACTAATATAATACTAATTTGCCCACCAGATTTCCTCAGAGATGGGAGGAGCACATTGGCGGCGGTGTTGTTTATACTCCGCCCGATTACTGATTCCTATTCACCGAGCCAGAGCTGGCGGGCGGCGTGTTATGTGCCACGTTTTGTTTCCCATTGGGCGTACCGCTCAGCTGGGGAGTTGGAGATTTCATAAAAAGAAAGTTTGAGTGGAGAGCACACCTTTTCCTTCACATACAGTTATCTTAGACCATCTACTAGTATAATAGTTTGCACAAAAATACTCTACACTCTTTATAGGTTATTGTTATGTTGTTGTTTTTTTTTTTACTTCTCATCAGATTGTGCATTCAACTAATATACACTAATAGTGTGTTTATTATTATGTTTTATAGTATTATTTCGTAAAATATTGGGTAACACAATTATAGTCACTAGTATAGTCTATTATATTATTGGGGTTTATAGCAGTTTGTGGTCTAATAGTATCATGCTTTATGAGTGGTGTTCTATGTAGTGATGATTAGGCAATAAAATATGCTTTGGGTGTTTATAGCAGTTTGTGGTCTACTAGTATCATGCTTTATGGGTGGTGTTCTATGTAGTGATGATTAGGCCATAAAATATGCTTTTGGTTTATTGCTAACAAAATATACTTTGCTCTACCGCTGTAGTGCAATACATGGTGAAACTTACATACACCGTTAATAAAGTATTGATGGAAGAAGAAGTAAGAGGAAGAATTGTGGAGGTAATGAACAGTGAGACAATGTATAGCCTCCGGGATGGCGGCAGCGTTTCTGTTATTAATATATAATAAGACAATAGGAAAATATGTTGTTGTCTCTACCTGTATTATTACCTTTGCGATAGCATGGTTAAATTTGGGGAGGACAGAGGAAGGAGCAGGAGGTTAGGAAGGGATTTGTAGTGGGAGAGATAGTGTCTGTGATCCTCGGGTCACCACTCCTCGGATTATGTCAGTTCAAGTTTAGAAGCTCAAACAACTTTCCCTGATTACGAATTGGCAACCTTTCGATTTACAACAGGTACCTACTTACTGCTACAGTAGGTAGGTGAACAGGGACCAAGGGGGCTAGGAAGAGTGTCCAAACAACTTGCCTGTGTGATGTAGTCGTGGCCAGAATTAGGTTAGGATACAGACACATCTGGCTAGTTAGTAACGCTGTACCCATACCGGAACACTCAGCATGTAAACTTTGTGATACACCTTTAAAGCACTATATTATTGAATGTGACACTGTCAAAGACATCTTGAACTATGTCATTACTTCATTGAGGACATTACATTCTTGCTGTTTATCCCAAATTGGCTAGCCCACACACTGATTAGTCTACAATTACAATATGACTCCAATGTATGCTGCTGGTAAATGTGTACTGTCAATGAACCAGAGTGAAAATAAGGTCGCCTCCCTTGCTGCTGCTGCTGCTGCTTCTGCTTCTGCTTCTGCTTCTGCGCCCTTCTAAGTCCCGTTTAAGTCCCCCACCCCAGGCCCCCACAACCGCCCTTCACATCTACACCATTCAAAATCAATTTCACTCAATTTGCACAGAGTGTTATCCTGCAAAACGTTGATGTCGTATATTTCTCTCTTTAAGTGATATCCTGTGGCTCCGAAAGGAGCCTGTTTGGTTAGGTTGTCTTGTGTGAACGAACCTTGGGTTCTTATTTCTTCTCTGTCTTCTTGGGGAGGAGCACAGCTTGGATGTTAGGAAGGACACCCCCTTGGGCAATGGTGACTCCAGACAGGAGCTTGTTCAGCTCCTCGTCATTGCGAATGGCAAGCTGAAGATGACGTGGGATAATGCGGGTCTTCTTGTTGTCGCGGGCGGCGTTACCGGCCAGCTCGAGCCTTCTGCTGCCAGGTACTCCATGACGGCTGCAAGGTACACAGGGGCACCTGCACCAACACGCTCAGCATAGTTGCCCTTACGCAAGAGACGGTGGATCCTACCCACGGGGAACTGGAGTCCGGCCCTGCTAGAACGGGACTTTGACTTGCCCTTCACCTTGCCTCCCTTGCCGCGTCCTGACATGTTGCTGCTGCTGCTTTTCGTGATAGGAGTTAAATTTCCGCCCGCCACCTTGGTCTTTTATACCAAGCTCAGGATCAGGCCAGGTGGCCGTCTCGCGGACCCAACCAATGTAAGAGAGCCGTAGCTGCAGCCAGTCTGATCCTGAGCGTCCCGCTTCGGTATATAAAGAAAAAGAAGATTGGTGAACCATCACTTCACACAACCGGGAAGCTCGTTCCAGACAACGCCCTTTCTGTGCCTCCCTACTGATCAGAGGCGGCCCTGACTGGGAGATCTGTAACGGTTTTCCGCAGCGGACTCGGGCCGCGATCCCACTGGTGCACTTGCACCCTTGGCTATTTCTCCTTGATCTTCCTTCTTTTTCGCTCTGGCCTGGGGACCTGCACCCTAGAGGTGTATTCGTCCTTGGGTCCCCCCTGTAACTGTTCACCTCCACATTAGGGAGGTGTATGAACACAAGAATGAGAATAACCCTCCATAAGCCTTCCGCAGGAAACCAGATATTTAAGCTCACGTCTATAAGTGAGCACATCACCAACAATAGGGATATAGGCTCCCCTAACGGGGCTTCTGGGTGAGTGACACAGGAACCACTCCACGACCACTCGACCAGCAAGTGGCGGTGGGGAGTGCTGTAATTCCTGTGTTTAGGTTGCTCGCCTGGAATAGGTAGGGTGCCGGTAAAAAAAAAAACCACAACAAGACTGATGCCACGGAAAACGAATTAAGCAATGACTAGGACAACTGGAAACAGGATACGGGTACGCTCCCTCTTGGGGGGCGTATCCGAAAAACGCAAGGAGGAACTGGGCATACTACTGTGTGCCCAGCTAAACATCAAATTCGCCGCGCTAATCGAAACAAAGGACTCCTACATAGTCCTTTGCCTCGAAGAAAAAGATGTAGATAACATGCTGTCTGTTGAATCAACAAAGAAATTAGAAGAACAAGGGTTCGAAATTGTAATACCACCACAACTACGAGCCAAAAAATCCATAGTAATTAAAAGGGTTGATAAGGACATACTGGTACAATCACCAAGGAATATTGCCAATAATATAGAAGAAAAGAACACATGGGCCAGAGTTGAAGAGGTTGTGCTAATGCCTGGTGCCCCTACCATGATGAAGGTCAGGTTTGCAGAGATCTCCATGGCACAAAAAGCCCTAGAGAATGGACTCTGTATTTCCCACTACCATCTCACAAAGTATCAAATTGAGCAGGAGGAATTTTTTACAATAACACCGTGCTGGAACTGTTATAAATATAATCATCTAGCCATAAATTGTCCACTAAAGGACAAGAAGATCTGCTCCGAATGTGCATCAGAGGGCCATACTTTCAGAGAATGCTGCAACAAAGATAACCCCAAATGCCTGAACTGTGATGGGGAACACCGAACACTAGCAGCGCGTTGTCCCATAAGGAAAGACATAATCAAAAACCTGAGAGAAAAAGAAAGGACAAATAAGAAGATTGAAACAGACCCCAACAAAACATACGCAGCAATCGCAAAGCTACAAGACACCACTACCAAAGTCCTAAATAAAACTAAAGAAAATCCCATCATGCAACCGACATACCTCAATCTAAGTGAAGGATTACCTTTCACAATCCTAGCAAGTATCATCCATGCACACCTTAACAACATTGCAGAACCAGGAAGCTTCGGAAAAACGATCAGAGAAATGTTTGCTGCAAACAATCTACCGGAGGTGAATTTTCCGGACGACGCCCCCTCAACAGAGATATTTAAAATTGTCACAGAGAGTAGCCTGGGAGTAACAAAAGCACAGAAGCACATAACTAAACTAGACACAGAAGAAACCATCATGGAAACAGACCCTATCACCCAAGCAGTCACACCACACCACACCACACCACGCCGCAAATCATCAGGTTCCACAACTCAGCAAGCAGAGAAATTAAAACCTGCAAAAGCTGACCCAACCAAACCGAAAACTAGTAAAGAATCCCTACCTGGCCTTCGTGCCCCCCCACCCTCATCAAGTGATGTGCAACCAGAAGAATTAGGCAACGAAATCGGCATCCGATTCTACTCAGTTAACACACCACCTACAATAACAAATGACAGACTTCTCCAGGAAATAGAGGAAGGCACAGTAAAAGTTACCTACGAAGATGATAGGGTAGAAGAATCCTACATAGAACAACTGATAAATGCAGGACTTATTAACACCAAATACAATAGAATTGAAAGAGTAGATGCAATTAAATTTAAGAAAATCAGAACGGGATTGAAGGAGGAAAGGAGTGGACACTCGCCAGGAGATATACGAGCCAGCAGACACCCTACACCAAGTTCTCGGGACCCACGACTACTCAAAACAAAACATTAAAGATAATCCAACACAACGTCCTAGCCTGGAATTCGGCAAGGAAATCAGAACTCACCAACATATACAGCACATTAGACCCTGACATCATTCTCATCAACGCACATGGTAGGAAAAATAGTGAAAAAATCAAGATCTTTAACTACCATGTACATCAAATGAACATACACAACGAACCACATGATGGCATAGCAATTGCCATAAAACGCAACATACAATATAAAATCATTGACAATTTTCAAAGTAACTTTCTGGCAGCCGAAGTAAATACAACAAGAGGGCCAATAACCATCGGAACTTCATATTTAACATTCAGAAGACCAATATTTCCTACAGGGGACATCTTAAAACTAATGAGGCAAAACAATCCAGCATACTTCATAGGAGACCTCAATGCAAAACACACAACCTTAGGAAACAATGTCAGAAACCCAGGAGGAAAAATCCTCCATGCTCTCATCGATCACGGGACAATAACACACCTCGGGCCCGACTTCGCAACTTACATATCAGCCGGCAACACTGGAAAACCAGACATTGTTTTAACCAATAGACATCACCATCTAAACGTACATCTAAAAGCGGGACCAACAACAACCAGTGATCATCTACCCATAATTGCAACTTTATCCACATCCCCGATACAAATCCCATCAATCCCAAGATTTTCACTCAATAAAGCAAATTGGGAAAATTTTAAATCGGAACTTAGCAATAACGAACCAACACTCCTACACAACAAAGACACAACAGAGATTGATAATTCACTGGATACATGGTACAAAGAAGTAACAACAGCAATGGAAAACAACATTCCAAAAACAACATACCGTACATTACCACATGCACAATTAACACATGAAGAGAAAATGATCCAAACTAGATTCACCAATCTATATGAATACACCAAAACACACGGGTGGAGCAATGACACCACAATATTATACAGGAATCTAAAAGAAGAACTGAAAGACATAAGCAAGAACAAACACAATGAAACATGGAACAAGCTGATCCAGGATACACAAGCAGACTACAAAAATCCAAAAGCATTCTGGAAGAAAATAAAAAACCTAATGGGAACAAACTCGGAAGAAACTAGCTACATAAAGGACAAAAACGGTAGAAAGGTAACAGAACCACACGATAAAGAACCAATATTTAGAGAATTCTGGAAGAACATATTCAGAATAAATGACGAAGACAATAGAAGCTTCTGCCAAGAAACAGAACAGGCAACTAAAACATATTTGAGCCAGAACACAGAGAAATGGAAACCTACCAATAAAATCAACCTCGACTTATTAGACATAAACAACCCAATAATTGCCCCATTAACTAAAAATGATATTGCAAAAACAATTGCAAGTTTCAAGAATAAAGCACCTGGCATAAGCCAAATTAATAAAATCGTACTTCAAAACATTCCTCAGTCTATGATCGAACAGCTCAAAAATATATACAATGCCTCACTTGCAACTGGCTTTTTCCCTACCAAATTTAAATTAGCCAAAATCAGACTCATTCCGAAAGCAGGAAAGAACCATACTCAAGCAGAAAACTACAGACCTATATCATTATTGGAAACACCTGGTAAAATATTGGAAAAAATAATCAACAACAGACTGAGAAATTTTCTAGACCAAGAAAACAAATATAACCCGAGACAGCACGGCTTTCGAAAACACCGAGGAACCAACACAGCAATAGCTCTAATATATGAATCAATTGCAAATGCTGCAAGTAACAGAGACCAATGCAACATAATTCTGAGAGATGTTTCAAAAGCATTTGACAAAGTGTGGCATGAAGGATTGAAGTTAAAAATAATCAAATTGGACATGCCTACCAATATCACAGCACTATTATGTAATTTTTTAGATAACAGACAGGCCAAATTAATAATCGACAACCATCTAGGACAAACCTTCATCCTTCATAGCGGAGTTCCCCAAGGCAGTAATATATCGCCGACGTTATACACTGTATACACGGCAGATATGCCGCAACCACGTCAATCAGAATACATCGCTTACGCAGACGATGTAACACAGATAGTCAGGTACCCGGGAAAGTCCAAACAAATGATGGCTATTAGAACATGCAGAGAAATAGAGGTAATAAACGACTATGAACGTAAATGGAAGATAAAAACCAATGTACAAAAACTCCAAATAATTCACATCGCAAAAACAAAACCATTCCCTATTATTGTTAACAACCAACAAATACCATACGCTGCCAAGGGAAAAACATTAGGACTCAAGATATCCAGATGTGGAATAACACCCCATATTAACGAAAGATTAGCTAAGGCAAGATCACAACTTACTAAGCTCAAAAGATTCCGCCAATTGGAAACCAACACGCAATTGCACCTATACAAAGCACTGATCAGACCACACTTAGAATACCCCCCGATACCTCTGAACACAATCTCAAGAACCAATCAACTCAAATATCAAGCAGTGCAAAATATAGCCCTCAGAAGAGCGGCAAAACACCAACCACCATACACACAAACAGTACAAGACATACACACAGAACACGGCATAGACCCACTCAACATCAGAATACACACCCAAGCAAATGTAATATGGGAAAAAATCGAGCAAGAACAGGATCCCATACTAAACCAACTAATTGAGGAAAACAACAACACATCGCACAGATGGTGGCCTAGAAGCAGGAAAAATGATAACGAAGAACCAGAGCCTCTATATACAAAATAACAACAAAATAACAATAAGAAATAACAATAAAAATAACTAAAAGATGGGGATCATCCCTCCAGTGCCACAAGGACCTGGAGAGACCCCCCCTAACAAAATATGCCCTCAGGACACCTTAGAACAACCTAGCTTAGCTTGGCTGAGACCGGCCTTCCCTAACCCCAAGAACCTCTCAACGCAGCACAGTTACGGAAGACAAAAAAAAAAAACTCGTCTCCGCAAGGTGGATAGCCCACCTGCTGTTAACCTTCTCCTCTACTTCCCACTTCTAAACTTTACCTTGTACTATACCCTTCTCCCACTCTCAGAGCCACTGCTCTCTTCTCTCCATATAATCATCATCATCAGTTTTCAATTCTCTCGCTCCGCGCCACGAGTAACTGTGCCGCCATGCCTCCCAAAACTTCCGGAAAGGCTGCCAAGAAGGCTGGAAAGGCCCAGAAGGCCATTGCCAAGGGTGACAAGAAGAAGAAGCGCAGGAGGAAGGAAAGCTACAGCATCTACATCTACAAGGTACTGAAGCAAGTGCACCCCGACACAGGAGTCTCCTCCAAAGCTATGTCCATCATGAACTCTTTCGTGAACGACATCTTCGAGCGCATCGCTGCCGAGGCTTCCCGCCTGGCGCACTACAACAAACGCTCCACCATTACAAGTCGGGAAATCCAGACAGCTGTCCGACTCTTGCTGCCCGGTGAACTGGCCAAGCATGCCGTGTCTGAGGGCACCAAGGCTGTCACCAAGTACACCTCTTCCAAGTAAGAGGTTACTTGTGCACAACAAACACGCCATCCCACTACTACAACTTAATCGGCTCCTTCGGAGCCACAGTTACATGTTAAAGAGACAGTTACCGACAGTGATATATTGAGAGGGAAATAAATAAAAAAAAATTATAATAATCTGCATTCTCTATTGGCGTAGAAACAGGACTAAATCGAAACATTATAAATAAATAAATAAATTCTGCGTGGAGTACTTTTACACCCACTGCAAAGTGACATACATGGAGTGTGTTTGGGTTTCATTTCTTGTTTGCAGCACGCCTATTTCATGTAAACAATTCATTTTATTTTATTTTATTGAATTTTCTTTTATTTTAGTTATTTATTTACTTACTTATTCTTTATATATTAATTTGTTACTAGCTCTTGTTTTTTGCACCCACCCACCTCCCGAATTGATGACCTACTATACATTCGTGCCTGCACGACTGTTACCAACTTACCGTTAGGCGATTTGGGTAACCGAAATTAACGCTCTCCTACCACCAACCATTTCGATTGTCATGAAAATTATCTTCAGAACAGTTCTTTGGCCCTGAGAAGGGCCGAGTTATAGATGTCTGGTAGGTTTTGTTGTGCTTTTTCTTTTTCCCCAAGGAAGAGGACTTAAGCACGCTCTCCGCGGATGCGCCGAGCCAGCTGGATGTCCTTGGGCATGATGGTAACGCGCTTGGCGTGAATGGCACACAGGTTGGTGTCCTCGAAAAGACCCACCAGGTAAGCCTCAGAGGCTTCCTGCAGAGCCATGACGGCAGACGACTGGAAGCGCAGGTCAGTCTTGAAATCCTGGGCGATCTCACGCACCAGGCGCTGGAAGGGCAGCTTCCTGATGAGTAGCTCTGTGCTCTTCTGGTAACGGCGGATCTCACGAAGGGCGACGGTTCCGGGCCTGTAACGATGGGGCTTCTTGACACCACCGGTGGCTGGGGCGGACTTGCGAGCTGCCTTGGTGGCAAGCTGCTTCCGTGGAGCCTTGCCTCCAGTGGATTTGCGGGCAGTCTGTTTAGTACGGGCCATCTCGACGACGAAATAGTCAATACGGGCGGCCCGGCAGGCGGGCGGGCTTATATACAGACATTCTCCACCTCAGTGGCCACCTCATTGGCCACGAGTGCCGCATGCGTCATCCGCAAGCTACGCCCCACCTCCAAGAGGGAGGGACGGCCTTGGATGAACGATACTACCGCTGCGTCCACAGCACGCCACCTACTCCCACCAAACCGTGGGCCCGAAACGGTGTTACAAATGCCAGCACTATGGACACACTGTAAACAAGTGTGAGGCGCAGGAAGACACCTGCTCCATGTGTGGCAGCCCTGGACACCGCTACACGGCCTGCCCCAACACAGAGAAAAAATGCGTTGCCTGTGGTGGCCCACACTCCTCCGCCGACCGGACCTGCCCCAGATGGAAGGAGGAATGCAGGGTAGCCAAGGCCCGTCTTGAGAAAAAACTGAGCTACAAAGAGGCCCTCCTTGCTGTACGCTCCCAAGAAAAGAAAAAACCAGCAGTAAAGAAAAACAAAGAAAAGAAAACTCAACAGAAGCAGCCCACCACACAGAACCAAGAACACCACGTGGCCCGTGGTGCTGAAGCCCACGCGGCCAGTGGTGCTGAAGCCCACGTGGTCAACCTCTCCCTCTCTGAATTCTTCCACACCTATGAGGACTTAAAATACGAGGAGGAAGACGAACAAGAAGACCCAAGCACAAACGAATGGACAATTCAAGAGAGCAAGAAGAGAAGGAGAGAGAGAAGAAAATCGACATCAAGCTAAGAAGACCAAGACATCCCCTCCACACAAGAAACCAAAACACAATCAAGCCGACCAAGCACTGAACATCCATTGCCCAACCCAACACGCACCTGACGCCTGACCTGACGCTTGACCTGGCGCTTGACCTGACGCTAGCCTGGCCTTGTCTTGTCGCCTCCCTGCCGCGTCCAGCCGGGTTGTTGCTGCTGCCCCCATCTTATAATCCCTCACGCAAGCGGTGTTTAGCCACTGCATCTGTTCTCTCCTCCTAAAATTCACTTCAATCCTCCCTTTATTCTTCTCCTGAACCTCCTTCCCCCCTGTCACTAGCATTTTTCGATTCGGCGAAGCCACACCAGGACCACCTGTAGTAGCAACCACAACAACATGACTGGACGAGGCAAAGGAGGCAAGGGACTTGGAAAGGGTGGCGCCAAGCGTCATCGTAAGGTGCTTCGTGACAACATCCAGGGTATCACCAAGCCCGCCATTCGTCATCTAGCTCGGCGTGGAGGTGTTAAACGTATATCCGGCCTCATCTACGAGGAGACCCGCGGCGTCCTCAAGGTGTTTCTGGAGAACGTCATCCGTGACGCCGTCACCTACACCGAGCACGCAAAAAGGAAGACCGTCACCGCCATGGATGTGGTTTATGCCCTGAAACGGCAGGGCCGCACCCTTTATGGTTTTGGTGGTTAATCAACCTGATGGACGGGCGCACACCACCACCACCACCACGACAAACAAATATACGGACCTAATTTTAGGTCCACATTTAAATCGCTAAAGAGTTGGTTAGACACTGAGTAAATCGTTGAAAATATATCCAATAACATGATCCTCTCTAATTCTGGACTTGTGGTATGAGTATAGGTTGTGTGTGAACGTGTTGGAACCACTTCCTAATAATTGTCAATCAGTCAGTCAGTCAGTCAGTCAACATTCACCTAACCTCCAGGTACCTCACCTAACTTCCTGTAGCGTCACCGAACCTCGCGAAATGTAACCCAATGTAGTTTATAATCTATCCTAACATGACATAACATAACCACGCACTATATTACTTCGGTAAGAGTAATGAGTTTTAATACGCAAAGTTGCAGTTAGCATTCATTCATACATACATACATACATACATACATAACATGCTAGTGGCAGGGGGGATTGAAGTGAATTTTAGGAGGATAGAATAGGTGCAGTGGCTAAACAGCGCTTGCGTGAGGGACTTTAAGCAGCAACTCGCCTGGATGCGGCAGGATAGAGTCAGGTCAAGCGTCCGGTGCATGTTGGGTTCCGCCATGGTTTCTCAGTGTTTGGTCGGCTTGATTGTGTGTGTGTTGTTTTCTTGTTTGGGGGAAATGTCTTGGTATTCTTCTTCTTAGCTTGAAGTTGATTTTCTTCTAACTCTTCTCCTCTTGTTGTTCGTCTTCCCCGTGTCTGCTATCATTCTGTAAAGACTCTATATATGTATGTAGGTATGAGTGAGTAACAGTTGCCGGTTACAGTGATACTTCATATTCGCTGGTGTTGTACTGTATGGCTTCGGTATTTCTTAATATACAAACAGCACCGTTAGGGGATTGAGGTATTTAAAAACCAGCCTACATTACTTATATATAGAAATAAATAATGTGGCTTGGACAATAATGACGACTACTCTCTCCTACCTAACCCAAACAAGGGCTTTTCGAAAGTATACATTGGACACAAGTGACTTAGTACATACATTGGTGGTTTAACAAAAGCCCTCATTAGAGAAAGGTGAAGGAGCACACAGTGAACATACAGATTAATGTTTGCACGCATAGATCATGTAAGGTGAGGTGTTGAACACCAGACACGTAGTGTAGTAACTCCCTCACAGATGGCGTTATGAGGGGCCTGAGGATGTAGCAGTTACCTCACAGATGGTGTTATGAGGAACTTCACATGATGATGCTGTAGCAAAACATTCACTACGTGGTGTCGTAGCATCTTGGGGACACCACGTGGTCCACATGACTCACTCATTCAAGTGGGTGAGGTGGGGTCCCAGGCCTCTCTATCGTGGAGTCTCAGGGGAAGTATAACCGGGTACCTGGGACCTCACTGTGTGAAGGTGGTTAGCTAGCTTGGGTAAGACTCAACTGCCGAGTTGTTTTTCACTGAGTTAAGCACTGTTCACCACTATTCATCACTGGTTCCATTCCTTTGCCAAATGAGGTAGTACCTTATGGCAAGAACTTGTTGATAGTCCGGTGGGGAGGAGGGTTCAGGGGAGTGAGTTGGTATCGGCCAACATATAAATAATAATAATAATAATAATTAACGGTTTATTGGAAGTGCTTGGCAGCCAGAAGGCTGAAAATATACAGTTACATATTTGGGGAATGGGTTACGAATTACAAATAATATACAAGTAACATGAGTGACACAAATAAGACATATAATAACTAGCTGGGGAAAAGCTCAAACTACAGTTCATTTCAACATAGTGACAGTGCAAGGAGTAGTGTTTACTGGGAGTGAGTACACTGATTTATTACAAGTTATCGATAATTTTTACAATGGTTGGGACTGGGCTGTTCTTATAGAGATCAGTTCGTGCACGTATGGGCTGGGCTGGATGCGGTTGTGGTGTCGAAGAGCAATTCTCGGACTAGGGATCTCAGGTGGTAGTAGGAGCCGGTGTCGGGGATGGTGTAGAAGCTTCTTACCAAATTTGCAGATGAGGTCGTGGTGATGGTCAGTGAGAGTCTAAAGGGTCAGTGTGTTGAGCGCTTCTTGATATGTGGAGTAGGAAGGGTAGAGAATAATCTTGCATGGCCTCTTTTGCACTTTTTCTAGGTGTTTACGTTGTGTGGCATTTAGGGAAGAAGACCAGGTGAGCTTGGGAAGTATGAATGTTGTGTAAACACTGAGGAGCTCGTGTGCAGGAACACCGAGGGACTTGAGTCGGCGTAGGAGGTGGAGACGGAAACTGGAGGATTTGATAACTTCACTGACGTGTGGTTTCTAATTTAGTTTGTTGTCTATATGTATGTGTGTGTGTGTGTGTGTATATACTACTGTACTTTTTAGATCCTCCTACGCAACCTAACCTATTATAGTTAAGTATAGTAGGCTATACACTATTTTGTTAGTATGTGTTATAAAATGTAATTGCATGTTATTATTATTAATATTATTATTATTAATATTATTATTATTCTTATTATTATTAGTATTATTATTATTATTATTATTATTTTTATTATTGTTATTATTATTACATACTAATATAATACTAAGTTGCCCACTAGATTTCCTCAGAGATGGGAGGAGCACATTGGCGGCGGTGTTGTTTATACTCCGCCCGATTACTGATTCCTATTCACCGAGC
>NW_024743567.1:0-15944 GCF_018991925.1 Homarus americanus
GGGGACTTTGTTATACTCGATTAGGAGGCTTTGTTATACTCGATTAGGGGACTTTCTTATACTCGATCAGGGGATATGTTATAGTCAATCAGGGGACTTTGTTATACTCGATTAGGGGCCTTTGTTATACTCGATGAGGGGGCTTTGTTATACTTGACCAGAGGTCTTTGTTATACTCGATCAGGGAACATTGTTATACTCGACCAGGGAAATTTTTTATAATTAATCAGGGAACTTTGTCATACTCGATCAGTTGACTTTCCTATATTTGACCAATGAACTTTGCTATACTCGATGAGGGGGTTTTGTTATAAACGATGAGGGGACCTTGTTGTACTCGACCAGGGGACTTTGTTATACTCGATCAGGGGACTTTGTTATACTCGACCAGAGGACTTTATTACACTCGATCAGCGGACTTTGTTATACTTGATTAGTGGACTTTGTTATACTCGATCAGGGGACTTTGTTATACTCGATGAGAGGACTTTGTTATACTCGATTAGAAAACTTTGTTATACTCGACCAGGGGATTTTGTTATACTCGATCAAGGGACTTTGTTATATTCGATTAGGGGAATTTGTTATACTCGATAAGGGGACTTTGTTATACTCGATCAGAAGACTTTGTTATACTCGATTAGAAAACTTTGTTATACTCGACCAGGGGATTTTGATATACTCGATCAAGGGACTTTGTTATATTCGATAAGGGGAATTTGTTATACTCGATCAGGGGACTTTGTTATACTCGATCTGGGGACTGTGTTATACTTGATTAGGGGACTTTGTTATACGCGATCAGGGGACTTTGGTATACTCGATCAGAGGACTTTGTTATACTCGATTAGGGGATATATTATACTCGACCAGGGGACTTTGTTATACTCGATCAGAGGACTTTGTTATGCTCGATCTGGGACTTTGTTATACTGGACCAGGGGACTTTGTTATACACGATCAGGAGACTTTGTTATACTCGATCAGGGGACTTTGTTATACTCATCCAGGGGTTTTGTTATACTAGGATCAGGGGACTTTGTTATTCTCGACCAAGGGACTTTGTTATACTCGCCCAGAGGCCTTTGTTATACTGGACCAGGGGACTTTGTTATACTCGATTAGGGGCTTTGTTATACTCGGTCAGGGGACTTTGTTATATTCGATCAGGGGACTTTGTCTTACTCGATCAGGGCCCTTTGCTATACTCGACCAGGGGACTTTGTTATAATCGATCAGGGGACTTTGTTATGCTCGATCTGGGGACTTTGTTATACTGGGCCAGGAGACGTTGTTATACTCGAGCAGGGGATATGTTATACTCGATCAGGGGACTTTGTTTTACTGGAACAGGGGACTTTGTTATACTCGACCAGGGGACTTTGTTATACTCGATCAGGGGACTTTGTTAAACTCGATAAGGGGACTTTGTATACTCGACCACGGGACTTTTTTATACTTGACCAATGAGCTTTGTTATACTCGATGAGGGGCCTTTGTTATACTCGATCTAGAGACTTTGTATACTCGAGAAGGGGACTTTTTTATACTCGACCAGAGGACTTTGTTTTACTCGATCAGGGGATATGTTATACTCGATCAGGGGACTTTGTTATACTCACCCAGAGGACCTTGTTATACTCGATCAGGGGACTTTGGTATACTCAATCAGGGCACTTTGTTATACTCGATCAGGGGACTTTTGTTAAACTCGGTCAGGGGACTTTGTTATACTCGTCCAGGGGACTTTGTTATACTCGTCCAGGGGGCTTTGTTAAACTCGGTCAGGGGACATTGTTATACTCGATCAGGGCCCTTTTCTATACTCGTCCAGGGGACTTTGTTATAATCGATCAGGGGACTTTGTTATGCTCGATATGCGGACTTTATTATACTGGGCCAGGGGACTTTTTTATACTCGATCAGCGGACTTTGTTATACTGGACCATGGGACTTTTTTATACTCGATCAGGGGACTTTTGTTATACTCGATCAGGGGACTTTGTTATACTCGACAAGGGGCCTTTGTTATACTCGATCACCGGACTTTGTTATACTCGTTAAGGGGACTTTGTTATACTCGATAAGGGGAATTTGTTATTTCGATGAGGGGCCTTTGTTATACTCGATCTGATTACTTTGTTATACTGGACCAGGGGACTTTGTTATTCTCGATCAGTGGACTTTGTTATATTCGACCAGAGGACATTGTTATACTCGATCAGGGGATAGGTTTTACTCGATCAGGTGACTTTGTTATACTTTATTAGGGGACTTTCTTATACTCGATCAGGGGACTTTGTTATACTCGATCAGAGGACTTTGTTATACTCGATCAGGGGATATGTTATACTCGATCAGGGGACTTTGTTGTACTCGGTTCAGGGGACTTTCGTATACTTGTCCAGTGGGCTTTGTTATACTAGGATCAGGGGACTTTGTTTTACTCGATCAGGGGACTTTGTCTTGCTCGATCAGGGCCCTTTGTTATACTCGACCAGGGGACTTTGATATAATCGATCAGGGGACTTTGTTATACTCGATCAGGGGACTTTGTTATACTGGACCAGGGGACTTAGTTATACTCGATCAGGGGACTTTGTTATACTCGATCAGGGGACTTTGTTGTATTTGTCTAGTGGGCTTTGTTATACTAGGATGAGGGGACTTTGTTATACTCGATCAGGGGACTTTGTCTTACTCGATCAGGGACCTTTGTTATACTCGACCAGGGGACTTTGTTGTAATCGATCAGGGGACTTTGTTATGCTCGACCTGGGAACGTTGTTATACTAGGCCAGGAGACCTTGTTATACTCGAACAGGGGATATGTTATACTCGATCAGGGGACTTTGTTATACTGGACCCGGGGGCTTTGTTATACTCGATCAGTGGACTTTGTTATACTCGATCAGGGGACTTTGTTATTCTCGTCCAGGGGACTTTGTTATACTCGACCAGAGGCCTTTGTTATACTCGGTCAGGGGACTTTGTTATAATCGATCAGGGGACTTTGTTATGCTCGATCTAGGGACTTTGTTATACTTCGCCAGGAGACTTTGTTATACTCGATCAGGGGATGTGTTATACTCGATCAGGGGACTTTTTTATACTGTTATACTCGAGAGGGGGCTTTGTTATACTCGATCAGGGGACTTTGTTATACTCGATCAGGAAACTTTGTAATACTCGTCCAGGGGGCTTTGTTATACTCGATCAGGGGACTTTGTTATACTCGATCAGGGGACTTTGTTATACTCGATAAGTTTAATTTGTTATACTCGATCAGGGGACTTTTGTTATACTCGATCAGAGGACTTTCTTATACTCGCCCAGAGGACTTTGTTATACTCGACCAGGGGCCTTTGTTATACTCGATTAGAAAACTTTATTATACTCGACCAGAACACTTTGTTATACTCGATGAAGGGACTTTTGTTATACTCGATCAGGGGACTTTGTTATACTCGACCAGGGGCCTTTGTTATACTCGATCGCCGGACTTTGTAATACTCGATAAGGTAACTTTGTTATACTCGATAAGGGGAATTTGTTACACTCGAACAAAGGACTTAGTTATACTCGACCAGGGGACTTTGTTATACTCGATTAGGCGGCTTTGTTAAACTCGATCGGGGGCCTTTGTTATACTAGATCAGTGGACTCTGTTATACTCGATGAGGGGCCTTTTTTGGACTCGATCAGGGGCCTTTGTTTTACTCGATCAGGGGATTTTGTTATACTCGATTATGGGACTTTCTTATACTCGATCAGGGGACTTTTTATACTCGATCAGGGGACTTTGTTATACTCGATGAGGAGGCTTTGTTATACTCGATCAGGTGACTTTGCCTTACTCGACCAGGGGACTTTGTTATACTCGACCTAGGGACTTTTTATACTTGACCAATGGACTTTGTTATACTCGATGAGGGGCCTTTGTTATACTCGATGAGGGGCCTTATTTATACTAGATCAGGGGACTTTGTTATACTCGATTAGGGGCCTTTTTTAGACTCGATTACGGGCCTTTGTTATACTCAATCAGGGGACTTTGTGATACTCGATCAGGGGACTTACTTATACTCAAGCAGTGGGCATTGTTATACTCGATCAGGGGACTTTGTTATACTCGCTCAGGAGGCTTTGTTATACTCGATCAGGAGACTTTGTTATACTCTAAGAGGAGGCATTGTTATACTCTATGAGGGGCCTTTGTTATACTTGACCAGGGGCCTTTGTTATACTCGATAAGAAAACTTTGTTATACTCGACCAGGAGACTTTGTTGTAATCGATCAGGGGACTTTGTTATGCTCGATCTGGGGACTTTGTTATACTGGGCCAGGAGACTTTATTATACTCGATCAGGGGACTTTGTTATACTCGGTTCAGGGGACTTTGTTATACTCGTCTAGTGGGCTTTGTTATACTAGGATCAGGGGACTTCGTTATACTCGAACAGGGGACTTTGTCTTACTCGATCAGGGCCCTTTGTTATACTCGACCAGGGGACTTTGTTGTAATCGATCAGGGGAGTTTGTTATGCTCGATCTGGGGACTTTGTTATACTGGGCCAGGAGACTTTGTTATACTCGATCAGGGGACTTTGTTATACTCGCTCAGGAGGCTTTGTTATACTCGATCAGGGGACTTTCGTATACTCGAGCAGGGGGCTTTGTTATACTCGATCAGGGGACTTTGCTATACTCGACCAGGGGTCTGTTTTATACTTGACCAATCGACTTTGTTGTACTCGATGAGGGGCCATTGTTATACTCGATCAGGGGACTTTTTTATACTCGACCAGAGTACTTTGTTATACTCGATCAAGGGGATATGTTATACCCGATCAGGGGACTTTGTTATACTCAACCAGAGGACTTTGTTATACTCGATCAGGGGACTTTGTTATAATCAATCAGGGGACTTTGTTTTACTCGATTAGGGGCCTTTGTTATACTCGATGAGGTGGCTTTCTTATACTCGACCAGGGGACTTTGTTATACTCGATCAGGGAACTTTGTTATATTCGACCAGGGGACTTTTTTATAATTAATCAGGGGACTTTGTCATTCTCGATCAGTGGACTTTCCTATATTTGACCAATGGACGATGCTATACTCAATGAGGGGCTTTTGTTATACTCGATGTGGGGCCTTTGTTATACTCGATCAGGGGACTTTGTTATACTCGACCAGGGGACTTTGTTATACTCGATCAGGGGACTTTTTTATACTCGACCAGAGGACTTTGTTATACTAATATCAGGGGACTTTGTTATTCTCGACCAGGGGACTTTGTTATACTCGACCAGAGGCCTTTGTTATACTCGGTCAGGGGACTTTGTTATAATCGATCAGAGGACTTTGTTATGCTCGATCTGGGGACTTTGATATACTGGGCCAGGAGACTTTGTTATACTCGATCAGGGGATGTGTTATACTCGAACAGGGGACTTTGTCTTACTCGATCAGGGCCCTTTGTTATACTCGACCAGGGGACTTTGTTGTAATCGATCAGGGGACTTTGTTATGCTCGATCTGGGGACTTTGTTATACTGGGCCAGGAGACTTTGTTACACTCGATCAGGGGACTTTGTTATACTCGCTCAGGAGGCTTTGTTATACTCGATCAGGGGACTTTCGTATACTCGAGCAGGGGGCTTTGTTATACTCGATCAGGGGACTTTGTTATACTCGATCCGGCGGCTTTGTTATACTCGATCAGGGGACTTTGCTATACTCGACCAGGGGTCTGTTTTATACTTGACCAATCGACTTTGTTGTACTCGATGAGGGGCCATTGTTATACTCGATCAGAGGACTTTCTTATACTCGCCCAGAGGACTTTGTTATACTCGACCAGGGGGCCTTTGTTATACTCGATTAGAAAACTTTATTATACTCGACCAGAACACTTTGTTATACTCGATGAAGGGACTTTTGTTATACTCGATCTGGGGACTTTGTTATACTCGACCAGGGGCCTTTGTTATACTCGATCACCGGACTTTGTTATACTCGATCACCGGACTTTGTTATACTCGATAAGGTAACTTTGTTATACTCGATAAGGGGAATTTGTTAGACTCGAACAGGGGACTTAGTTATACTCGACCAGGGGACTTTGTTATACTCGATCAGAGGATGTGTTATACTCGAACAGGGGACTTTGTCTTACTAGATCAGGGCCCTTTGTTATACTCGACCAGTGGACTTTGTTGTAATCGATCAGGGGACTTTGTTATGCTCGATGTGGGGACTTTGTTATACTGTTCCAGGAGACTTTGTTACACTCGATCAGGGGACTTTGTTATACTCGCTTAGGAGGCTTTGTTATACTCGATCAGGGGACTTTTTTATACTCCACCAGGGACTTTGTTATACTCGATCAGGGGATATGTTTTACTCGATCAGGGGACTTTGTTATACTCGGTTCAGGGGACTTTGTTGTATTTGTCTAGTGGGCTTTGTTATACTAGGATGAGGGGACTTTGTTATACTCCATCAGGGGACTTTGTCTTACTCGATCAGGGACCTTTGTTATACTCGACCAGGGGACTCTGTTGTAATCGATCAGGGGACTTTGTTATGCTCGACCTGGGAACGTTGTTATACTAGGCCAGGAGACCTTGTTATACTCGAACAGGGGATATGTTATACTCGATCAGGGGACTTTGTTATACTGGACCCGGGGGCTTTGTTATACTCGATCAGTGGACTTTGTTATACTCGATCAGGGAACTTTGTTATTCTCGTCCAGGGGACTTTGTTATACTCGACCAGAGGCCTTTGTTATACTCCGTCAGGGGACTTTGTTATAATCGATCAGGGGACTTTGTTATGCTCGATCTAGGGACTTTGTTATAGTTCGCCAGGAGACTTTGTTATACTCGATCAGGGGATGTGTTATACTCGATCAGGGGACTTTGTTATACTGGACCAGGGGCCTTTGTTTTACTCGATCAGGGGACTTTGTTATACTCGATTAGGAAACTTTGTAATACTCGTCCAGGGGGCTTTGTTATACTCGATCAGGGGACTTTGTTATACTCGATCAGGGGACTTTGTTATACTCGATAAGTTTAATTTGTTATACTCGATCAGGGGACTTTTGTTATACTCGATCAGAGGACTTTCTTGTACTCGCCCAGAGGACTTTGTTATACTCGACCAGGGGCCTTTGTTATACTCGATTAGAAAACTTTATTATACTCGACCAGAACACTTTGTTATACTCGATGAAGGGACTTTTGTTATACTCGATCAGGGGACTTTGTTATACTCGACAAGGGGCCTTTGTTATACTCGATCACCCGACTTTGTTATACTCGATAAGGTAACTTTGTTATACTCGATTAGGGGATTTTGTTAGACTCGAACAGGGGACTTAGTTATACACGACCAGGGGACTTTGTTATACTCGATTAGGCGGCTTTGTTAAACTCGATCGGGGGCCTTTGTTATACTAGATCAGTGGACTCTGTTATACTCGATGAGGGGCCTTTTTTGGACTCGATCAAGGGCCTTTGTTTTACTCGAGCAGGGGATTTTGTTATACTCGATTAGGGGACTTTCTTATACTCGATCAGGGGACTTTTTTATACTCGATCAGGGGACTTTGTTATGCTCGATGAGGAGGCTTTGTTATACTCGATCAGGTGACTTTGCCTTACTCGACCAGGGGACTTTGTTATACTCGACCTAGGGACTTTTTTATACTTGACCAATGGACTTTGTTATACTCGATGAGGGGCCTTTGTTATACTCGATGAGGGGCCTTATTTATACTAGATCAGGGGTCTTTGTTATACTCGATTAGGGGCCTTTTTTAGACTCGATTACGGTCCTTTGTTATACTCAATCAGGGGACTTTGTGATACTCGATCAGGAGACTTACTTATACTCAAGCAGTGGGCTTTGTTATACTCGATCAGGGGACTTTGTTATACTCGCTCAGGAGGCTTTGTTGTACTCGATCAGGAGACTTTGTTATACTCTATGAGGAGGCTTTGTTATACTCTATGAGGGGCCTTTGTTATACTTGACCAGGGGCCTTTGTTATACTTGACCAGGGGCCTTTGTTATACTTGACCAGGGGCCTTTGTTATACTCGATTAGAAAACATTGTTATACTCGACCAGGGGACTTTGTTATACTCCACCAGGGACTTTGTTATTGTCGATCAGGGGATATGTTATACTCGATCAGGGGACTTTGTTGTACTCGGTTCAGGGGACTTTGTTATAATCGTCTAGTGGGCTTTGTTATACTAGGATCAGGGGACTTCGTTATACTCGAACAGGGGACTTTGTCTTACTCGATCAGGGCCCTTTGTTATACTCGACCAGGGGACTTTGTTGTAATCGTTCAGGGGACTTTGTTCTGCTCGATCTGGGGACTTTGTTATACTGGGCCAGGAGACTTTGTTATACTCTATCAGGGGACTTTGTTATACTCGCTCAGGAGGCTTTGTTATACTCGATCAGGGGACATTCGTATACTCGAGCAGGGGGCTTTGTTATACTCGATCAGGGGATTTTGTTATACTCGATCCGGAGGCTTTGTTATACTCGATCAGGGGACTTTGCTATACTCGACCAGGGGTCTGTTTTATACTTGACCAATCGACTTTGTTGTACTCGATGAGGGGCCATTGTTATACTCAATCAGGGGACATTTTTATACTCGACCAGAGTACTTTGTTATACTCGATCAAGGGGATAAGTTATACCCGATCAGGGGACTTTGTTATACTCAACCAGAGGACTTTGTTATACTCGATCAGGGGACTTTGTTATACTCAAACAGGGGACTTTGTTTTACTCGATTAGGGACCTTTGTTATACTCGATGAGGTGGCTTTTTTATACTCGACCAGGGGACTTTGTTATACTCGATCAGGGAACTTTGTTATATTCGACCAGGGGACTTTTTTATAATTAATCAGGGGACTTTCTCATTCTCGATCAGTGGCCTTTCCTATATTTGACCAATGGACTTTGCTATACTCAATGAGGGGCTTTTGTTATACTCGATGTGGGGCCTTTGTTATACTCGATCAGGGGACTTTGTTATACTCGACCAGGGGACTTTGTTATACTCAATCAGCGGACTTTTTTATACTCGACCAGAGGACTTTGTTATACTAATATCAGGGGACTTTGTTATTCTCGACCTGGGGACTTTGTTATTCTCGACCAGAGGCCTTTGTTATACTCGGTCAGGGGACTTTGTTATAATCGATCAGAGGACTTTGTTATGCTCGATCTGGGGACTTTGATATACTGGGCCAGGAGACTTTCTTATACTCGATCAGGGGATGTGTTATACTCGAAGAGGGGACTTTGTCTTACTCGATCAGGGCCCTTTGTTATACTCGACCAGGGGACTTTGTTGTAATCGATCAGGGGACTTTGTTATGCTCGATCTGGGGACTTTGTTATACTGGGCCAGGAGACTTTGTTACACTCGATCAGGGGACTTTGTTATACTCGCTCAGGAGTCTTTGTTATACTCGATCAGGGGACTTTCGTATACTCGAGCAGGGGGCTTTGTTATACTCGATCAGGGGACTTTGTTATACTCGATCCGGCGGCTTTGTTATACTCGATCAGGGGACTTTGCTATACTCGACCAGGGGTCTGTTTTATACTTGACCAATCGACTTTGTTGTACTCGATGAGGGGCCATTGTTATACTCGATCAGAGGACTTTCTTATACTCGCCCAGAGGACTTTGTTATACTCGACCAGGGGGCCTTTGTTATACTCGATTAGAAAACTTTATTATACTCGACCAGAACACTTTGTTATACTCGATGAAGGGACTTTTGTTATACTCGATCTGGGGACTTTGTTATACTCGACCAGGGGCCTTTGTTATACTCGATCACCGGACTTTGTTATACTCGATCACCGGACTTTGTTATACTCGATAAGGTAACTTTGTTATACTCGATAAGGGGAATTTGTTAGACTCGAACAGGGGACTTAGTTATACTCGACCAGGGGACTTTGTTATACTCGATCAGAGGATGTGTTATACTCGAACAGGGGACTTTGTCTTACTAGATCAGGGCCCTTTGTTATACTCGACCAGTGGACTTTGTTGTAATCGATCAGGGGACTTTGTTATGCTCGATGTGGGGACTTTGTTATACTGTTCCAGGAGACTTTGTTACACTCGATCAGGGGACTTTGTTATACTCGCTTAGGAGGCTTTGTTATACTCGATCAGGGGACTTTTTTATACTCCACCAGGGACTTTGTTATACTCGATCAGGGGATATGTTTTACTCGATCAGGGGACTTTGTTATACTCGGTTCAGGGGACTTTGTTGTATTTGTCTAGTGGGCTTTGTTATACTAGGATGAGGGGACTTTGTTATACTCCATCAGGGGACTTTGTCTTACTCGATCAGGGACCTTTGTTATACTCGACCAGGGGACTCTGTTGTAATCGATCAGGGGACTTTGTTATGCTCGACCTGGGAACGTTGTTATACTAGGCCAGGAGACCTTGTTATACTCGAACAGGGGATATGTTATACTCGATCAGGGGACTTTGTTATACTGGACCCGGGGGCTTTGTTATACTCGATCAGTGGACTTTGTTATACTCGATCAGGGAACTTTGTTATTCTCGTCCAGGGGACTTTGTTATACTCGACCAGAGGCCTTTGTTATACTCCGTCAGGGGACTTTGTTATAATCGATCAGGGGACTTTGTTATGCTCGATCTAGGGACTTTGTTATAGTTCGCCAGGAGACTTTGTTATACTCGATCAGGGGATGTGTTATACTCGATCAGGGGACTTTGTTATACTGGACCAGGGGCCTTTGTTTTACTCGATCAGGGGACTTTGTTATACTCGATCAGGAAACTTTACATGTCACTCGTCCAGGGCTTTTGTTATACTCGATCAGAGGACTTTTCCCATTATACTCGATCAGGGGACTTTGTTACTCCGATAAGTTTAATTTGTTATACTCGATCCAGGGGACTTTGTTATACTCGATCAGAGGACTTTCTTATATAGCCAGAGGACTTTGTTATACTCGACCAGGGGCCTTTGTTATACTCGATTAGAAAACTTTCTTATACTCGACCAGGGGACTTTGTTATACTCGATCAAAGGACTTTTGTTATACTCGATCAGGGGACTTTGTTATACTCGACCAGGGGCCTTTGTTATACTCGATGACCGGACTTTGCTATACTCTATAAGGGGACTTTGTTATACTCGATAAGGGGAATTTGTTACACTCGATAAGAGGATTTTGTTATACTCGACCAGGGACTTTTGTATACTCCGTTGAGCGGCTTTGTTAAGAAAAACTCGATGGGGCGCTGTTACTAAGATCAGTGGACTCTGTTATACTCGATGAGGGGCCTTTTTGGACTTCGATCAGGGGCCTTTGTTTTACTTCGATCCAGGGGATTTTGTTATATACCGATTATGGGACTTTCTTATACTTCGATCAGGGGACTTTTATATACTCGATCAGGGGACTTCCGGTATACTCGGTGAGGCTTTGTTATACTCGATCAGGTGACTTTTGCCTTACTCGACCAAGGGGACTTTTGTTATACTTGACCAATGGACTTTGTTATACTTGACCAATGGACTTTGTTATACTCGATGAGGCCTTTGTTATACTCGATGAGGGCCTTATTTATGCTAAAGATAAGGGGACTTTGTTATACTCGATTAGGGGCCTTTTGGAGCTTCGATTACGGGCCTTTGTTATACTCAATCAGGGGACTTTGTTCTACTCGATCAGGGGACTTACTTATACTCAAGCAGTGGGCTTTGTTATACTCGATCAGGGGACTTTGTTATACTCGCTCAGGAGGCTTTGTTATTCTCGATCAGGAGACTTTGTTATACTCTATGAGGAGGCTTTGTTATACTCTATGAGGGACCTTTGTTATACTTGACCAGGGGCCTTTGTTATACTTGACCAGGGGCCTTTGTTATACTCGATTAGAAAACTTTGTTATACTCGACCAGGGGACTTTGTTATACTCCACCAGGGACTTTCTTATTGTCGATTAGGGGATATGTTATACTCGATCAGGGGACTTTGTTATACTCGGTTCAGGGGACTTTGTTATACTCGTCTAGTGGGCTTTGTTATACTAGGATCAGGGGACTTCGTTATACTCGAACAGGGGAATTTGTCTTACTCGATCAGGGCCCTTTGTTATACTCGACCAGGGGACTTTGTTGTAATCGATCAGGGGAGTTTGTTATGCTCGATCTGGGGACTTTGTTATACTGGGCCAGGAGACTTTGTTATACTCGATCAGGGGACTTTGTTATACTCGCTCAGGAGGCTTTGTTATACTCGATCAGGGGACTTTCGTATACTCGAGCAGGGGGTTTTTTTATACTCGATCAGGGGACTTTGCTATACTCGACCAGGGGTCTGTTTTATACTTGACCAATCGACTTTGTTGTACTCGATGAGGGGCCATTGTTATACTCGATCAGGGACTTTTTTATACTCGACCAGAGTACTTTGTTATACTCGATCAAGGGGATATGTTATACCCGATCAGGGGACTTTGTTATACTCAACCAGAGGACTTTGTTATACTCGATCAGGGGACTTTGTTATACTCAATCAGGGGACTTTGTTTTATTCGATTAGGGGCCTTTGTTATACACGATGAGGTGGCTTTCTTATACTCGACCAGGGGACTTTGTTATACTCGATCAGGGAACTTTGTTATATTCGACCAGGGGACTTTTTTATAATTAATCAGGGGACTTTGTCATTCTCGATCAGTGGACTTTCCTATATTTGACCAATGGACTTTGCTATACTCAATGAGGGGCTTTTGTTATACTCGATGTGGGGCCTTTGTTATACTCGATCAGGGGACTTTGTTATACTCGACCAAGGGACTTTGTTATACTCGATCAGGGGACTTTTTTATACTCGACCAGAGGACTTTGTTCTACTAATATCAGGGGACTTTGTTATTCTCGACCAGGGGACTTTGTTATACTCGACCAAAGGCCTTTGTTATACTCGGTCAGGGACTTTGTTATAATCGATAAGAGGACTTTGTTATGCTCGATCTGGGGACTTTGATATACTGGGCCAGGAGACTTTGTTACACTCGATCAGGGGACTTTGTTATACTCGCTCAGGAGGCTTTTTTATACTCGATCAGGGGACTTTCGTATACTCGAGCAGGGGGCTTTGTTATACTCGATCAGGGGACTTTGTTATACTCGATCAGCGGCTTTGTTATACTTTCGATCAGGGACTTTGTATACCGACCAGAGGGTCTGTTTTATACTTGATAATCGGCTTTGTTGTACTTTCGATGAGGGGGCCACATTGTTATACTCGATCAGAGGGGCTTATACTAAGCCCAGAGGACTTTGTTATACTTTCGACCAGGGGCCTTTGTTATACTTCGATTAAGAAAACTTTATTATACTCGACCGGAAACACTTTGTTATACTTCGATGAAGGGACTTTTGTTATACTCGATCAAGGGGACTTTGTTATACTCGACCAGGGGCCTTTGTTATACTCGATCACCGGACTTTGTTATACTCGATAAAGGTAGCTTTGTTATACTCGATAAAGAAATTTGTTAGACTCGAACAGGGGACAGTTATACTCGACGGGGACTTTGTTATACTCGATCAGGGGATGTGTTGCTCTCGAACGGGGACTTTATCTTACTCGATCAGGGCACTATTTATACTCGATGAGGAGGCTTTGTCATATTCGATCAGGGGACTTTTCTATACTCGACCAGTGGACTTTGTTATACTCGAATAGGGGACATTGTTATTCTCGACCAGGGGACTTTGTTATACTCGATTAGGCGGCTTTGTTATACTCGATCAGGGGACTTTCTTATACTCGAGCAGGGGGCTTTGTTATATTCGATTAGGGGACTTTGTTATTCTCGATGAGGAGGCTTTGTTATACTTTATCAGGGGACTTTGCTATACTCGACCAGGGGACTTTGTTACACTCGATTAGGGGCCTTTTTTGGACTCGATGAGGGGCCATTGTTATATACTCGATCAGAGGACTTTCTTATATATTTCGCCCAGAGGACTTTGTTACTCTCGACCAGGGCCTTTGTTTATACTCGATTAGAAAACTTTTATTATACTCGACCAGAACGCTTTGTTATACTCGATGAAGGACTTTTTGTTATACTCGATCAGGGGACTTTGTTATACTCAACCAGGGGCCTTTGTTATACTCGATCACCGGACTTTGTTATACTCGATCACCGGACTTTGTTATACTCGATAAGGTAACTTTGTTATACTCGATAAGGGGAATTTGTTAAACTCGATCGGGGGCTTTTGTTATACTAGATCAGTGGACTCTGTTATACTCGATGAGGGGCCTTTTTTGGACTCGATGAGGGGCCTTTGTTTTACTCGATCAGGGGATTTTGTTATACTCGATCAGGGGACTTTCTTATACTTGAGCAGGGGGCTGTGTTATACTCGATCAGGGGACTTTGTTATACTCGATGAGGAGGCTTTGTTATACTCGATCAAGTGACTTTGCCTTACGCGACCTGGGTACTTTGTTATACTCGACCTAGGGACTTTTTTATACTTGACCAATGGACTTTGTTATACTCGATGAGGGGCCCTTGTTATACTCGATGAGGGGCCTTATTTATACTAGATCAGGGGACTTTGTTATACTCGATTAGGGGCCTTTTTTAGACTCGATTACGGGCCTTTGTTATACTCAATCAGGGGACTTTGTTCTACTCGATCAGGGAACTTACTTATACTCAAGCAGTGGGCTTTGTTATACTCGATCAGGGGACTTTGTTATACTCACTCAGGAGGCTTTGTTATACACGATCAGGAGACTTTGTTATACTCTATGAGGAGGCTTTGTTATACTCTATGGAGGGCCTTTGTTATACTTGACCAGGGGCCTTTGTTATACTTGACCAGAGGCCTTTGTTATACTCGATTAGAAAACATTGTTATACTCGACCTGGGGACTTTGTTATACTCCACCAGGGACTTTGTTATTGTCGATCAGGGGATATGTTATACTCGATCAGGGGACTTTGTTATACTCGGTTCAGGGGACTTTGTTATACTCGTCTAGTGGGCTTTGTTATACTAGGATCAGGGGACTTCGTTATACTCGAACAGGGGACTTTGTCTTACTCGATCAGGGCCCTTTGTTATACTCGACCAGGGGACTTTTTTGTAATCGATCAGGGGACTTTTTATGCTCGATCTGGGGACTTTGTTATACTGGGCCAGGAGACTTTGTTATACTCGATCAGGGGACTTTGTTATACTCGCTCAGGAGGCTTTGTTATACTCGATCAGTGGACTTTCGTATACTCGAGCAGGGGGCTTTGTTATACTCGATCAGGGGACTTTGTTATACTCGATCCGGAGGCTTTGTTATACTCGATCAGGGGACTTTGCTATACTCGACCAGGTTTCTGTTTTATACTTGACCAATCGACTTTGTTGTACTCGATGAGGGGCCATTGTTATACTCGATCAGGGGACTTTTTTATACTCGACCAGAGTACTTTGTTATACTCGATCAAGGGGATATGTTATACCCGATCAGGGTACTTTGTTATACTCAACCAGAGGACTTTGTTATACTCGACCAGGGGACTTTGTTATACTCGATCTGGGGACTTTTTTATACTCGACCAGAGGACTTTGTTATACTAATATCAGGGGACTTTGTTATTCTCGACCAGGGGACTTTGTTATACTCGACCAGAGGCCTTTGTTATACTCGGTCAGGGGACTTTGTTATAATCGATCAGAGAACTTTGTTATGCTCGATCTGGGGACTTTGATATACTGGGCCAGGAGACTTTGTTATACTCGATCAGGGGATGTGTTATACTCGAACATGGGACTTTGTCTTACTCGATCAGGGCCCTTTGTT
>NW_024743568.1:7500-9637 GCF_018991925.1 Homarus americanus
CCTAACCACTACCTTCGCCGGAGGTTTCGTCACGCTCCCCGATGGCGAAATCCTCCATTACAGCAAAAGTGTCTGTTTAACCTAACCTTAGTACAAAGTCTATTGGTGTCCTCAATTTTATAGAGGTTAGCCACCCGAAGTCAATAAGAGACAAGGAAATAATCCAAGCAGCCTAAACTGTTTAGCCTGACCGTGGTAAAGTCTAACGGGGGACCTTAAATTTTATATAATAATAATAATACAGGCAACTAACCAACCACTACCGGGCCGCCTAACCTAACCACTACTTTCGCCGGAGGTTTCGTCACGCTCCCCGATGGCGAAATCCTCCATTACAACAAAAGTGTCTGTTTAACCTAACCTTAGTACAAAGATCTCTATTGGTGTCCTCAAATTTTATGAAGGTTAGCCACCCGGGGGAACCAATAGAGACAAAAAATAATCCAAGCAGCCTAAACTGTTTTAGCCTGACCGTGGTAAAGTCTAACGGGGGACCTTAAATTTTATAGGAAAGAATAATAATAGCTACCAGGCAACTAACCAACCACTACAGACACTAACCTAACCACACTACCGCTTTCGCCGGAGGGTTCGTCACGCTCGATGGCAAAATCCTCCATTCTATAAAAGTGTCTATTTTAACCCGCTTGTGATGCAAAGTCTATTGGTGTCCTCAATTTTTATAGAGGGTTAGCCACCGAAGTCAATAAGAGACAAAGAAATAATCAAGCAGCCACCACTATCTAGCCTAAACTGTTTAGCCTGACGTAAAGTTTTTAATAAATCTGGTAGTATGGAACCACAACCCCCCTTAACCTGGGATAATGCAATCAAAATGGATAATTTATATATTCTCAGAGAACCGTACAATCAAATGGTTAGTTGCTAACCGGGGCTGCGCCAGACCCCCTAATGTTAGATGCTGTATTTGGTCATGATATAGATTTTATTAGACTATAAGAAATCCTCTTCCTTCTTGTATTGGCAAGGGAGTTTGCTTTAACCCAGGTATGCTAGCCTAGTAAAATAGACACAGGCTACGAAGACCTGATTCTTTTGCTGCATGTTTGAGGTCTCAACTTTGTTGTGATAAGACACTCAATCCTAGTGATTGTACTTACTCAACATATTGACGGTGTAATTACCATCACAGATTGTACGGGAAATTCCAACTTTGGAAAAAACAAATATTTGGCCTACCCAAATTTTGACTACTACCCGTGCGTCTACGTCCTGGATTGGCCAATCAGTGGTGCCCCACGGTGGCGTGATACATGCACGTTTACTGCGGTGCTCTGATTGGCTGACCGAACGTGGCGTGGTAGGTAGGCTGTTTCTACTCTCTAAGTCCTCTTCTTTCCTTTTTTCATCCCTCTCATGCACTCCGTTCTTTGAACGGGAGGCGGGAACTTATCGATCCCTTGAGGAACCCCATGATAGTGGGGCACCCCTTGTCCAGGGTCTGCAGAGTGGCAGCTTTTTAGATATTACTATAGTCACGAGTAAACCTGGGTGCAGAGCCGGCAGCAAATCCAAGAGAGTCCCTGCTCCCAGGCAGGAGCCCTGTGTTATAGGTAAGTTAGATGTAATCAAAGAAGATGACAACTAGCATTAGAATAAAACATAGAGATAAGGGACACTCTATTGGAAGGGGAAAAGTGGCAGAAATCACTTACAACAAACTGCAAGTCCCACTAACTAGAATATTCAGCACCAATGAAGGTTTTAAAGTAATCTGTAAAGATGACTTTGATTCAGATAAAATCCTTTCAAAAGAAGCAAGAGATATATTTTACAATGAAGGCCTTATTGTTGTCATACCACCAGAACAAAAAGCAAAAAGATCAGTTTTTGTTCGTCAAGTCGATCAAGAGATCGGGAGGAAGACCTGAAAGAAGAACTGGAACGCCAAAATAGGTGGATGAAGATTGAAGAAGTCATTAAGATAAAGGACTATACTCATGTTTGAAGAAGTGTCAATGGCTGAGAAAGTTTTACAACAGGGCTTTCTAATATTCAACATGTCAGTCACACCACATCAAATAAAGAAGGAGACATTCATCAGTCTGCAAACTTGCTTCTCCTGCTACAAATATGAAAAACACACAACGAGAGACTGTCCGGAAAAAGAAAAAAA
>NW_024743569.1:0-3243 GCF_018991925.1 Homarus americanus
AAGTCCTTCCCTCACTCCTACACTACCCTGCAACTCCTTCCCTCATTCCTACACAACAAGTCCTTCCCTCACTCCTCCACAACAATACAAGTCCTTCCCTCACTCATACACCACACTACAAGTCCTTTTCTCTCTGCTACACAACCCTGCAGCTCCTTCCCTCACTCCTACACAACAAGTCCTTCCCTCACTTCAACACAACACTACAAGTCGTTACCTCACTCATATAGAACACCACAAGTCCTTCCCTCACTTCTAAACAATACTACAAGTCCTTCCCTCACCCCTACACAATACTACAAGTCCTTCCCTCACCCCTACACAATCCTACAAGTCCTTCCTTCACTCCTACACAACATACCAAGTCCATACCTCACGCCTACACAATACTACAAGTTCTTCCCTCACTCCTACACAACACCGCATAACCTTCCTTCACTCCTCCACATGTCCTTCCCTCACTCTTACATAATATTGCTTGTTCTTTCCTCACTCCTACAGTGCTACAGTATCTCTACAGTAGTCAGTAGATAAGATTTCAACACACTGTTTTATAATCTGTTTTTAGTATTTATGTGGACGTATTTAACCAACACTTACATATATATACAATACAACTTCCTGACATGTTTGGTAGACTAAGTTATTTAGAGAATGTTCATCCTTTACTGTACTCTTGATCGTTTCTCTTGTCCATCTTGATGTTGCCTCGTCATCTGTACACCAAGTTATGGTCCTCATCCTCCCTGGAGTAGTATTTTCTGTTAATACCTGTGAAATTAAAATTTTATTAACCAAAAAATAGGGTTTTTTTTTGTATATATATATATATATATATATATATATATTGCAGGGCGACAAAAATTAAAATCATTCCTCTTTATCAAGAATTTACCACTAGACAAGTCACAAGTCACACGAGTGGTCACAACAAGAAGCAGGGAAAACACTATATTGACTCTTATATTATCTCCACCACCAGATTCTCAATAATAACCCTCACATTAACTCAAAATATATTTATCATGTTGAAGATGAATCATGAAATGCATAGCTTATCATTATAAAGTAAAGAGACCACAAACAAAGGTCAAGTAAATGAACAATTTAAGTACAGTACAGATGACCACAGCCTAAATTAACCCAAACCCGAACCTCAGCCTCACCATACACTAGAAAAGTACAAAAGTATACACCACTTATCTCCATATAAATATATCCTGAGTCCAGACCAATTGTACCACACTTGCGCCACACACTATCACCAGCCAGGCTCGTCTACCTCCCTGCACTTGCCGTGACCCACACAATGTGGATACCATGCCGCCAATTACCATACTATTTTACCTAACAAATGCACAACGTTAAGCTGATTTACTTATTACATACTTGTTATAAATTAATATATATAACATACCAGACAATGTTTACATACAGGAACATATATAAAATATAGTCTTACCTACTGAAGAAGCAGTGTAATTACCTTTCAATCAAATATATTTAGTGCCTTATAAAACTCCCTCCCCAAAGACAAAACCCTTGTGTTTTATTTTCAGTCTGGTGAATGAGATAGAGCATTTGCTACGAAATTCTCTCGCTCCTACACAACATACCAAGTCCATCCCTCACTCCTACACAATACTACAAGTTCATCCCTCAATCCCACACAACATACCAAGTCCATCCCTAACTCCTTCACAATACTACAAGTCCATCCCTAACTCCTACACAATACTACAAGTCTTTCACTCACTTCTACATAACTTACCAAGTTCATCCCTCACTCCCACACAACATACCAAGTCCTTCCCTCACTCCTACACAACATACCAAGTCCATCCCTCACTCCCACACAACATACCAAGTCCATCCCTCACTCCTACACAATACTGCAAGTCCATCCCTCACTCCTACACAATACTACAAGTCCATCCCTCACTCCTACACAATACTACAAGTCCTTCCCTCACTCTTCAACAATACTACAAGTCCTTCCCTCACTCTTCAACAATACTACAAGTCCTTCCCTCACTCTTACATAATACTACAAGTCCTTCCCTCACTCCTACACCATACTACAAGTCCTTCCCTCACTCCTACACAATACTACAAGTCCTTCCCTTACTCCTACACCACACTGCAAATCCTTCCCTCACTCCTACACAATACTACAAGTCCTACCCTCACTCCTACACAAATCTACATGTCCTTCCCTCACTCCTACACAAAACTACAATTCCTTCCCTCACTCCTTAACAATACTACAAGTCCTTCCCTCACTCCTACACAAAATTAAAAGTCCTTCCCTCACTCCTACACAAAACTACAAGTCCCTTCCCTCCTCCCTAAACAATACTAAGTCCTTCCCTCACTCCTACACAACATACCATGTCCATCACACTCCTCTACACAATATTACAAGTCCTTCCCTCACTCCCCTGCCACAATACTTTCTAGAACCGCTTTCACTCCTCCTACCTGAAAACTACACAGTCCTTCCCTCACTCTACACAACATACCAAGTCCTTCCCTCACTCCTACACAACATACCAAGTCCATCCCTCACTCCTAAACTACATACCAAGTCCTTCCCTCACTCCTACACAACATACCAAGTCCTTGCCTCACTCCTACACAATATACCAAGTCCTTCCCTCACTCCTAAACAACATACCCAGTCCTTCCCTCACTCCTACACAACATACCAAGTCCTTGCCTCACTCCTACACAACATACCAAGTCCTTCCCTCACTCCTAAACAACATACCAAGTCCTTCCCTCACTCCTACACAACATACCAAGTCCGCCTCCACTCCTACACAACATACCAGTCCTTCCCTCACTCTTACACAAAATGCACCAGTCATCCCCCTCACTCCTACACCAGTCCATCCCTCACTCCCCTGCCCTGGCTTATGCAAGGCCATCACTCACTCCTACACAACATACCAAGTCCATCCCTCACTCCTAAACAACATACCAAGTCCTTCCCTCACTCCTACACAACATACCAAGTACATCCCTCACTCTTGCATAACATACAAAGTCCTTCCCTCACTCCTAAACAACATACCAAGTCCTTCCCTCACTCTTACATATCATACCAAGTCCATCCCTCACTCCTAAACAACATACCAAGTCCTTCCCTCACTCCTAAACAACATACCAAGTACATCCCTCACTCTTACATAACATACCAAGTCCATCCCTCACTCCTAAACAACATACCAAGTCCTTCCC
>NW_024743570.1:0-20236 GCF_018991925.1 Homarus americanus
TACAGTACGTTACTGTCCTCATTTACAAAAACTATTAGTTGCCAGGAGTTACTGCCTTGCTGTGTACCTTATAAGTACTCCGGTCAGCTGAGTCAACTACTACAAGACAGAGAAGCTATATATGTGACGTCTGGAACTGCTTGGAAGTTGCGTGTGAGCGTAACAAAACGCACAACGTCTGACCTACAAACTACACCCGTCCTCACTCAACACTACGACCACCTCCACCCTTATCTGTCAGTACACAGCTTGCGTGATCTTGCATACCAAGCAGCGCCTCCAAGGAAAATCTGATTTTCATGCTTACAGCGCAAGAGTCGTTTACTCCCACCATATAGAGTACATCAATTATTCCTACAAGACTGTTAATGGTGAACGAGGCACAGTATAACGTCAGTTTCTTCTTTACTGTGTACTGTACTGTACCTGTCTTCATAATCTGTTACAGTGTGTTTCAATACCAGCCAGTTCTGAAGATCATATGAAATTATTGTTTAATAAATAATAAAACGAGGAGGAACACATTATTTTCTATTGGCTTCTAACCCTGTTTTTTAAATTATCAATCATATATCAGAGTAATAGTGAATTTATCATAAGCTGCAAGTTTTTGTCTTTTTATCCTTTAATTCACTGCGAATTTTCTGGCTGCTAATTCTTTAAAATAATATTTTACATGAAGGTTCACACTTTTTCTCCCCATTATTAACTTGCTTATAATGGCATCTTAATGTCTGTTTTCTAGATTATAAAAATAACACAAAAAATAATGTACAAATGAGCAACAATTACAGTATACAACTGCCAGGCAGAGAAGCACACCGGCGACTACAGGAGCATTTTTTCTTGATATTTTTCAAATTTAATTTCCGTCATAAGTTTATTTTCCGAAAGAACATACAATGAAAACAAATGTAAGTACTTTTCTAATGAAGAGGGACATTTTTGTGCATAAAAATCAATTGTAAATGTCCAAATGCTTAGCTAATAAATAATATTATTTTATAGGGAAAACCAAGTTTATTATCAGTGTGCATTTTCGTCATTACGAATTATTCTACATATATAAATAATATCCGTACTCACTCTGAAATGGCAACATCTTATTTTAGAACCAACTTGAATTACACAACAGATTTTATCGAAGTACAAACAGAAAAATAAAATTTCAAATATTTGTGAAAAACATATCAACCACTAGAAATTATTTTGTAGTGTAAACAATGGCGCCAGTATTACGGGTAAACCCTATAAATTATAAACATTGTCAACACCACATAGCTAATGCAACACTGTAACTTACCACTTGTAGGATGACTTCGTCTACAAATAGTGTGAAGACTTGGCTAGGAGGCACCGAGTTCTGGGCATGATTCAAGGTCCCTGTGTGCCCACTGACCTTCACGGATAACCTCACTAAGCTTATAACAAACTATCAAACTAACAACTGTTTCACTGTCAATGCCTCGTGACACATTGGATATGACACTGAACATCACCTAGATCAAGCTAATGTGTCAAGCTGTGACATTTTTGGTAGCGATATAAAGTTACGCCAAAGTTCACGTAGTGAGAGCTTTAAGACAAAGCAAATGTTTACTCTCAGTATCACTCAGTTTACACTAAAGTGTCTTTTTTAACCACCTCACTGCCAGGTGTGTCTGCCTCATTGTAAACAATCTTACATTACCCCCTGCCCCCTGTGCTGGCAGCAACACCTGACAGAGGTAGATGATGTTGATAATAACGTGGAATGTGTAGTATATTCACACTTCAGTCCACAATACAGGCTCGAACCCCTTGTCCAAACTCAGGTCTTCAGCTAATATATCCAACAGTAATAAAACGAAAACAAAAAAACATTTAATGGCCACACCGCATAACTCCTCTAGGCTTTATAACTCACAGTTACTTACAGACGTGTTGGTTATCAGAGACATCAATATTTTTTTTTTTAATGATTTACATTTTCTGAGGTAATAACGATACTTACAAAACTAACAATAAATGTAACTTTCACAATCATTTATATATGATTCTTATCATTATTATATTAGTATTATTATTATATTATTATTATTATCAGTATCATTATTAATTTTTCACCTTGTATTCAACAGTATACACTATACTAAAGCTAGACAAATCCCTGGCCTTGTACAGATATTTTTTCTTTTATGTAATACAGACGCAAGATAAATACACAGTAACTTCAGGAAATACACATAGTCATGGACCTCAGTAACATAATGCCCTGTTCTGTGTTGCTGGATGGTCAATGTTTACAGTGTGCAGTACAGACACCTACAGCCAGCACCCAAAACTTTCTATACGCGCCTGATCGAAACTATAAAAGTGAAAGAGGTCTCATGGGCTTAACTACCCATTAGGAGGCAGGATGACCGGCACTGTACTCAATAACCTTCACTTCTCCAACTGTAGATTTAGGTACCCATTTGCTACCGGGTGGACTGAGAGTGCTCTAGGATCAAACCAATGATCCTTACTACAGGTGACGAGTACTGTAACAAACTCAGTCGCTGCATACCTATCGGAACGGTACTAAACATCAAATGAGATATTACAGCGCTGATTAAAGGTTGACGAGCATGTTCCAGCAAGTCACAGTGTCAAACTTATACTACTAACGAAAACAAAATAGCATTGTATTTAACCTTTAATATTAACGAGGATCAAACATGTCGAGATTTAACAAGTTATGGACACTGTTCTTTACCCCACAGTCGATGCTGAGAGACAATGAGACAAGCACTGGGTATAGAGTTAGAAACAAAGCTTCAACCAATATCAATGACACCCAAGGGAGGTTGTCTCTGACCCTCGCTCTTCAGGATAAATGAAATCTACGTAGAATATAAAGCTAAATTTATGTTCGCTTGTGCGTTCGTCCACAACACACAACAAAAACAATATTACGATAACTAAACACACACACACACACAGATTCTAGATCATAAAACATAAACGGGAAAAAAAATATTATATTAAGCCTCCAAACTGTGCCAGCGATACTTTATGATTACAGCTTGTCTTTACAACAGCTCCAGTGAGGAGTATTAGAAGTAGACAACGTTAACCTGGGAGGGACCACTATATCTTACTGTTTACACGCTCCTCCTATAAAGATGTGTGTGTGTTTAGATAAAAATATACGTGTGTACTGACACGCCTCAGTAATAAAGATATATCTCTGTATATATGTACGCCATATACAAGCCTGTTGGTTTAGTTACAGCCGTGAATTAAAGCAACAAGAGAGAGAGTCAGCTGAACAAAACAAGAGAGGGAGGAAGAGATAATGAACATATTTTCATGAATTAATTGCCAAAGTTCACGAATACTTTCAGACAAAATCATCTACTGATTTTGTCCCTCCCGGTAAACTACGACAAACAGACAGACAGACAGACAAAAGTTTATTTACCCAAGATATTTTAATGCAAATTTTCAATCATATAAAGGAAAATATAAATTAAAATATACAGTGAGAACGTTTAGGTATGTGGCGATGGTGTGTGTGTTTACTGTAAAGGGTGTGGGAGTGTTGACACTTGCCGACCAGCAGGTGTATTGGTGTGGCAGGGGTGTGTAGCCGTGACGGGTGTAGGGAGGTGCAGGGGGTGTAAGAAAGGGGGGTAAGGAGAGATGGGGGGGATAGAGAGAGAGAGGAGATGCAAGAGGAAGGAAGGAAGGAAGGAGGAAAAAGAGGAGGAAAGAAGGAAGAAGGGAAGGAAGGGAGGAAGAATGGGAGGAAGGAAGGAAGGAAGGAGGAAAGAGGGGAGGGTTGTAAGAGGTAGAGAGAGAGACGATGTAAGGAGCAAAGGAAAGCATAAGGGGCAGAGGAATGGATGAAAGGAAGGAGGGAGGTGATAAAAGAGGGAGTGAATGGAAGGAGGGACGGGGTGAAGGAACTACAGCGGTTTATAGAAGGAGTAGATGGAGGGAAGGGAGGGTAGATGCTGAAATGCGTGGGAGGGTTGGGGAGGGAGGGGAGGGCAGGAGGAAGGGAGGGAAGGAGGAAGGGAGGGAGGGAACCTGAGAGGGACAAGAGGAGTTGTAGAAGAAGAGTAATAGGGAGCGTCGAGCACGAATACTAGAAGGTAAGAGTGCCAGGGGAGAGAAGCATGGAGGTGGAGTGGAGGCACCAGTGGGGAGGTGGAGTGGAGGCACCAGTGGGGAGGTGGAAAGGAGGCATCAACGGGAAGGTGGAACGGAGGCATCAACGGGAAGGTGGAACGGAGGCAGCACTGGGGAAGTAGAGTGGAGATAATTAAGTTACCCTGAGGGAGCAATAAAAGGTAGTGTGAAAGATATGAAATGGAAAAAAAAAGTGATGACCGAGTGACCATGAGAATAAACTTGGAAATGACATGGGATGATGTATAATAAAATGTGTGACGTAGGATTTGTGGTAGAAGGACCGGGTGATAATAGGGACGGAGTTTAGAACGAGTGAAAAAAATTACTCTGAAATATACTCGTGTCTGTACACTTAAGAAAATTGTACTTAGATCATTCAAAATACTGTTCACGCTATAACACTGAACTTTAGTGAACATCCTTGGTATGAACGGCAGATATACACGTGATGTCCCTAACTGTGTGCACCAGCAAGTATGTCTGTTAAGAAAAAAATCACGTTTTGACCATTTACTCTCATATGTGATGGCGTAAATCTTCATGAACGAATTTCGTATCAGGTATCAACTATATACAAAATTTGGTTATAAATTAATCCTGGAATAAATCCCAAAGTTCAGGTAACGTGAAGAAGGAAAAATTAAAACAAAGGAGATAATAAAAGTCAGACAGCTAAGAACACGACCTGGGCAAGATCGCTAACCTTATCCTTCAAGCGACGGTGTTACGTTAGCCATGGTTCTGTAGTGAAAGCAGCACACTATGAGACTGAGAACAGTCACACCTCCCCCTCCGACCCTACACGTTAGCCATGGTTCTGTAGTGAAAGCAGCACACTATGAGACTGAGAACAGTCACACCTCCCCCTCCGACCCTACACGTTAGCCATGGTTCTGTAGTGAAAGCAGCACTCTATGAGACTGAGAACAGTCACACCTCCCCCTCCGATCCTACACGTTAGCCATGGTTCTGTAGTGAAAGCAGCACACTATGAGACTGAGAACAGTCATACCTCCCCCTCCGACCCTACACGTTAGCCATGGTTCTGTAGTGAAAGCAGCACACTATGAGACTGAGAACAGACATACCTTCTCACTCCGACCCTACACTTTAGCCATGGTTCTGTAGTGAAAGCAGCACACTATGAGACTGAGAACAGTCACACCTCCCCCTCCGACCCTACACGTTAGCCATGGTTCTGTAGTGAAAGCAGCATACTATGAGACTGAGAACAGTCACACCTCCCCCTCCGGCCCTACACGTTAGCCATGGTTCTGTAGTGAAAGCAGCATACTATGAGACTGAGAACAGTCACACCTCCCCCTCCGACCCTACACGTTAGCTATGGTTCTGTAGTGAAAGCAGCATACTATGAGACTGAGAACAGTCACACCTCCCCCTCCGACCCTACATGGCAGTCTATCTAACCACCTTGACTTCTCATATGAAAGTCCACCCGTTTCCTACCCCCGACACCAACCTACACGACATCCAAAATTAAATTCCACCTGACCACTCACATGACAGTCCCTTGGCAGACCACCAAACGGTCCAACTTAACTCTGACACCCCCCACCCTCATCTGACACTCTCTCTGCCCCCTCCCCTCCTCTCCACTCCCCCTCCTCCAACTCACCTCCACCCCAGAGTCGGGATGGGATGAAAGATCCACTTCTCCCCTAGATAACGTTAAGGTGTTTAATCATCAGGTAAAATATGGTGGGTTGCTAATCTGCAAGTGATTCATTTAACCTTTTAGGCTTATTTGCATACGAACATGATAAACTGAAAATAATCTCATCTCTTGTCTAAACTTAATACTGAAATCCTTTTATGTCACGTCAAACATCAAGTCATCCATACAACCCTAATAGGTAAAGGTCTCCAGGTGAAACACTAATTAACTAAAGTACCTTAATGGAGTAACCGAACATGTGGGGTTACCGTCATCCCAGCATCTGATTTCAGTACTGAAAAAAAACACACACAACAGACACAAGACCCGAGACACGGTCCTTCCCATACTAACAATGACTCACTCTACAGCAGGTGCGGGCAAAAACATGGAACATTGCTAGACTCTGGACTTAATGATAGAGATTTAATCGTCAAGATGAGAATAATAAGAAAAGAGGGTATATTTACCATTGTTTTTTTCTGCATTCGCCTTGTGTTGTGATATTGCAAGGTGTGGTGACGCTGTGTGTGTGCTGATGATGATAATGAAGCTTTTGTTAGGCAGAGTTTTTGTTCTGTAATCTGGAGGTGAAAAACTGGAGGTATTGTTAGGATTCATAAGGCTGGAATAGTGTGTGTGTGTGTGTGTGTGTGTGAGAGAGAGAGAGAGAGAGAGAGACATAACCGTCACTATGTCTGCAACCAATAATTTACCTTGGTGTTTGTTAAGTCTTGCAATTAATACATACCTGTACATACATATTATTCCCTACATCCAAACTTGAGTATACTTGAGTAATTAGCATATGAAAACTCCACCTTTTATTTAGCTAATATAACCTTCACATAATACAAATTTGTCATCAATTTCAACACAAGCCTCACTTAATTTATCTCACACCACTTTATCAACCAACTTCTATTGTGATCTGGTGACTCACTTAACTCAAATACTAGTGTCTTTACTTAATACACCTTTTCACATATCCGTTGAGACATTGTTACATAACTATTTGACAAATTTCATAACCGGAACAGACCACTTACATGTAAAAATCTTCATCTACAATCCGAAAGTAAATTCGGAGCCTTTTAGTGTACTGTAGGGTTCCAGTATCATATATGCAAAAAAGAAACCTCTCCCACAGAATCCGTCGTCGTCCAGCGGCCACGACACTTGCGACCACCATCTGGTTGGCAGAGAACGAGTCTCAATTTGAAGCTAAATTATAATCCTTGAAATGATGGGATCTGAGATCAAAATTTTTATAAAGAATTTTTTTATTGGCAATTCTTCCCTACGACCACAAGAATCCAGACAACTTAGTTATCAGAGAAGAAATATAATTTGAAGGTCTATGATAAGCCTTAAATTAGTGGATTCAACGAGTATTATATCCTGAGATAATACAGATATTTCCGAAGACTCATCCCTGTGAACAGTAATATCTCACGATCATCTTAATTTTACACCTGTGACCACGAGGAGGAGTTCATCTCATTTGCATTTGTGAAAAAATAAATTTGAAGAAATATACGAAGCTCTGAGTCACAAACTCAAAGCTTATTCAATCAATCAATCATGCCTTAGGGTTGGCAATCAAGGCTCTCCACTCCAAGGATTTTCAAGCTGCCTTTATCAATCCTGCCAGACTTTGTATCTCTCCGGGGAACCACAACTTATTACATCACGATTGAGAAGAATTTCCCTCAAGACTTCAGAGCCGAGGCCACATAAATCCAGGACTATAACGAGCAAACAGAATTAAGTCTTAGTACAGAGACGAAGACAACAAGTGGAAAAATATCTTTACATGTGGAGACAAAGCGTAAAGCTTGACCATGGTACAGTAATTGTATTTTCTGTATGTATATTATGTATGCTGGATTATGTATTATGTATGTATATTATGTATGTGCTCCATTTATATTTATTCAGCCTAGCTAGCAGCGTGTGGCAATGTTATTACCATATCCCACATGCTTAATTAATGTGCCTGGCGACGTATGGAAGCTGCTAATGTATCACTTGCCATACGTCGTCTATAGCAGTTGACCAGGAGCCAAGCTGAGGAGTGCTACCCCCCCTCTGTGTACATACTCTTATCCAGTAAACCGAACCTACAAAACTATACAGGTGTTTGTGTTCTCTCCTGTATATAGAACTTATTACCCAGAACACCTAACATGGCGCAGTGCGTAATCTTACTGGATAATTACGAGTGATTAGTGCAAGTTTGTGAAAGCCGGCTTATGGACTCCCGCCTTGTGTCAACCGCGTCATCCCTCCTCGAAGAATTTCGCAACTTTGAGCAGTGTCAGTGACAGTGATTTTCTGTGAAGTGTTTAGTGCATTGTGTGTTTCGTGCCATTCATGTGTGACCTTGTTCGAACGGATTTCCAAGGTATACGGCATGTTCTGGGCATTTGTGGGGAGTAGAGTTCAGCGCACCCTTCTCTAACCGTTTACAGAGGGTGACTGAGCTCCTCGCTGTCTCCAACCCCCCCTCACAGCGCCGCCTCCACCCCCCCTCACAGCTGGGGCGAGACGCTTTGCCTGCCCGGGACACACACACACACACACACATACATGTACTAACACTTGCTGACCGCGCGGCTTCATTATATATATTTTATATATATAACCTACTTATCTGTGTATTTAATTAAATTTTTTTGTCTGAAATCTTGTTGATACGACGGGCTGACCGGTCAACACTGATTTAAGACACAGTACACAGATAAAGTAGTTATGTCTCATGCCTTACGTAGCCGTGGACCCAGCGCCTGGATGAGTCAAGCGGATGATAGTCCCCCAGAGATGGATGACCAGGCCGGCCCAGCTCCCACAACATCGCGCAGCCCTTCACCTCAACATTCAGCGTTATCTCCAGAGATAATTGCCTTAATGAAGTTTATGAGAGATGAGAGACGCGAGGATGAAGCTCACAGACGTTTGGCGGATGAGCACAGAAGGCAAGCAGAGGCAGAACGAGACCACCAACGGAGAATGGAAGACAGTGCACGGTTTGAAGCCTTGATATCTCGCCTCACTGTTAACCAAGCCCCTGGCTCTAACACTGCCTCGGTACTGAATGGTTCAGATACCTCATCCATGCTTCCTTCACGCCCCCCAGCCCCACCTAAAGCAGCAGCTCAAACACCGCCCATCTTGGAGCCTGATGTAAATTTCCAGACTTTTCGCGAATGGCGGCGGCGGTGGGCTGATTATGCTACAATGGTGGATCTCCAGAGTTTGTCACAGCCTAAACAACTCATCCAGCTGCGTATGTGCCTGTCCTTGGAAGTTCAGCGTGTCTTAGAACATACGTTGCAGGTACCCCCAACCTCTTCGCTGTCTGTAGAGGAGGTACTGGACGTTCTACAACGGCACATCAAAGGACAGCAGAATGAAGCTCTGCGCAGGAGGGAATTGTTTAGCTGCAGACAGATGGAGGGTGAGTCTTTTGACGCTTTTTATGTACGTCTTAAGAGAGCCTCGGAAGAGGTAGATATATGTTTAGGCCACCACCAGCAGTGCGAGGAGACCCAGTTGAAGCAGGTGATCCTGATGGGTGTTAAGGACGAGGAACTTGTCCAACGCCTCACCTCCCTCGACTCTTCCTCTTCTCTTCAGGATGTGTTGACGATATGTCGCTCCTATGAGGCTGCCAGGTGTGCCACCTCTGCCATCCGAGCTCCCCCTACAGCTGTACGCGCTGTTTCCCGGTACAAGAAGGACAAGAAGTCTCCTACGCCTTCGCCCACCACGTCCACGCCCGGTTTATTTTGTAACAACTGTGGTAAGCAGCACGGAACACAGGTGTGTCCAGCTGCTCAGTCTACCTGCAACAGTTGTGACCGTAAGGGCCACTGGTCGCTCACAGTGCGGTGCCCAGCTAAGTACGTACAGTGCAATGTGTGCGGTCGTCTGGGCCACTATGACAAGTGTTGCCCTACCCACAAACCCAAGGGACAGCGTCGGCGGAAGCTTCGGCGCCCTTCCACCAGTGAGGGCCGCCCACAGTCGCCAAATCAGAGGCACGACGACCCTGGACAAAGCCCGACCCATATTAGGAGGGTGTACTCCTCGCATCCCAGGACCAAAGTCCCCCAGTACATCAGCGTCATCGTGACCTACGGCGGTGTGTCATCCCGTCTTCAGATGTTGCCTGACACCGGCGCTGATGCTACAGTCATCGGTCCCCAGCATTTGCGATGCTTGGGGCTCTCTCCAAGCGATCTAGGACCGCCTCCCGAGGACCTCTGCGTCACGGCAGATGGTTCACAGATGGCCCCAGCCCTGGGTTCACTCTATGCACATGTCACCTTTGGCAACAGGTCGTGTCAGGCCTGGATTGACGTGCATAATGGTGTCCCGACTCCCTTGCTGTCCTACAGACATTGTCAAGAGTTGGCCATCATCTCCCAGGACTTCCCAACACCGATTCTCGAGGTAAATTACGCCAACAGGGTGCACGAAGGGAGCAGCAACTACCCTGCTGCCGCCCTACCCCTACCTCTGGCCAGTGACACCTCTCCTTCGGTAGTCGTCCCTGCTGCATCACGTCCCCACGCCTTGGCTCGCCTTCACGACAGTCACCGTGGAGCTGAGGCCACCAAACGACGTGCACGACAGACGGTGTTCTGGCCTGGCATCGACCCCGACATCTCCAATGCTGTCCAGGTGTGTAAGCCCCGCCACGTATTACAACCCAGCCAGCAGCAGGTACCCTTCATGAGTGACGACAACCCCACCCGCCCCTTTGAGTCTGTGTCGGCCGACTTTTTCTGTGTGTCAGGAAAGTCCTTCCTGGTTATCGTCGACCGTCTCTCTGGTTGGCCGGTTGTCATCAAGGGCGATAATGACACGACGTCTGCCGCCACCATCAGCAAGTTCCGCCACTACTTCCGTGACGTGGGCGTTCCTGTACGCCTGCGAACCGACGGAGGGCCTCAGTTCACAAGCCGGGACTTTGCTGCGTTCCTTGACCGATGGGGAGTCCGGCATGTGTTGTCATCGCCCCATTACCCGCAGTCCAACGGCCACGCTGAGGCTGCTGTCAAATCTTTGAAGCACCTCATCCTTAAGGTGGCCCCTTCTGGGAATATTGACTGCGAGGCCTTCGACCGGGGTCTTCTTGAACTCCGCAACACACCCAACTACACCGGACGCTCCCCTGCCCAGGTTTTGTATGGACGCCCTCATCGTTCTTGTGTCCCTGCTCACCCTCAATCCTTCTCCAAGGAGTGGCAGGCCAAGACAGAGGATTGTGATCGCCGAGCCGCCGAACGTGTTCAGGACGTCGTCGCCCGCTACAACGACCACGCCCGTTCTCTCCCCAGGTTGAGTGTCGGCACCCGAGTCCGTGTTCAGGACCTCCCTACGTTGGGACAAAGTAGGCGTAGTCATGGGTCTCGGCAGGTCACGGGACTACCAGGTGCGGTTACCCAGCGGTCGTGTGTGGTGGAGGAACCGCCGTTTTCTCCGCCCCGTAACAATGCCTTCTGCTGACCCCGCCACCAGTGTTGAGTCCCATACCCTTCCCAGTGATGAAGTCCCTCGACGCTCAGAACGGATCCAGAAGAAAAGGTCCGCTCAAGACTTTTCTATGAGCGTATAGGGGGGAGGGAGGTGTATGTATATTATGTATGCTGGATTATGTATTATGTATGTATATTATGTATGTGCTCCATTTATATTTATTCAGCCTAGCTAGCAGCGTGTGGCAATGTTATTACCATATCCCACATGCTTAATTAATGTGCCTGGCGACGTATGGAAGCTGCTAATGTATCACTTGCCATACGTCGTCTATAGTAGTTGACCAAGAGCTTAGCTAGGGAGCAGTGCTACCCACCTCTGTGTACATACTCTTATCCAGTAAACCGAACCTACAAAACTATACAGGTGTTTGTGTTCTCTCCTGTATATAGAACTTATTACCCAGAACACCTAACATTTTCCACACCGGGTAGCGTGAAGAATCAATGACGTGGAGACTTGGCATTATTGTTTCCTAACTTAACCCTCTGAGTACGATGCCAACCCCCCTGAGTACAATGAATTAACCCAGACCCCCCCTATAGAGTACGATTATTTAACACAATGAACAAGATATATTTACCCCTTGAAATAGACCAGTGGGTTAGGTATATCACCAGTTGAGTACAATACCAGCCTCTTAGTACAGTAAATCAACCGAGTAAGGTACCTTCACCGCTTGAGTACGATGACTTAACCCTTTGAATGAGATGACCTATTCTTGTGGGTACGTAGACACTGTACTTAGGTGGTTAAGTCACTGTACTCAGGAACAGGTCATCATATAGAAAGGATTATAACAACGTGATCAAGGGAGTAAGCCATTGTATTCAGAGGATTAAGGATTAAGCCAACGTTCTCAAGGGGCTTACACAACTGTAAAACTGATCCCATTAATTGGCTAAACGAGAATACGACTGTCGAAAAGTCTGAGATTGCATTGACTTGACCGACTTCAAATTAATATAAGTAATAGAAACCTGACATGACGTTTACAACAAGCCTGACGATAGCATTAATGACCAAACCAAACCTCACAGCCATGACATAAACCCAAGCCTGGCATCACATTCTAACACACAAAAGAAGAACTCATGTAGCAGAGTGCAGGAATGAAGTGACACGTGTCAACAGAGGACCACACTTACAACCTTCAGGCTCAGGGTAGACTCGTAAATTAATCACAAGACCAACACGCCCGGGGAGGTGTTACCGGGTCCAACACATCCTCAACACCCCCCCCCCGCCCTCAGTCAGTGTTTTTCACTTTGTTTACACGAGGAGTCTGCAAGTCTAATGAGTTCCAGTTCTACTAGGTCTTAGTTCTAATGGGTATCAAGTGATAATGAATCTCAGTTATAGTGATCCCCCAGTTGTAATAACCCCCAGTTATAATGATAGGTCTCTGTTCTAATGGGCCTCATTTATAACGGGCCCCAGTTATAATGGACCCCCAGTTATAAGAGGCCTCACTAATCCTGGGCCTCACTCAAGGCTGGATTAACCATTAAGCAAAATAAGCACGTGCTTAGGGCACCAAAAGAAGGGGGCACCACAGGTTTTTCTTTTGAAGGTATTATGCCTTCTAGTGACCAGATCATATTTGCGATAAAACCTAATAGGCTAGTGTAAAACCGCCGTATAAAATTGGTGAAAAATATTTATCCCATTTTGTTCGTTAACTATGTTTTGTAAGGGTTTTAAACCAAGAAAACTGTGCTCCTTTTTTTTAGAGGACACGTTGCCCAATGGAAAACGGCTTTATTTTATACACGTTCAAGAACGTTCCTGAACGTCTGAAATTGTCGAAGTTCGTTCCCTCGCTTCTCAGCCCGTCACTCAGGTTCTTGCAGTATCAACGAAATGTGTCTATTTTAAATTGTGGTATGAGGTGGATTGTGTGAAGTAACAAGTAAGTTTCTGAATTTCTCATTAATTAAATTACTTTATATTTATAAAATAAAGAGGTAGATATTTTAACTATATAAATATATTGTGTTACTAAATTAAGAGCAGTAACTCTAGGCCTAGTTGTTATAATAAATAAGGTTAAATCAAAACTGTCTAATTTAAGTGATTTTTATAATTATCAAATGTTGAAAAACTTCAACTCTTTGTTTTTATTTCTTAATTGTCTTTAACTGTATTTGTTCTGGTTCTAGTCTAACATCAGTGATGAGAAAATTATAGGATCTGGCTTGTGGGGTGGCCTGGAAGAAACCTGAATTTTTTATCTTATATTTCAACATCAGTATTCATTGAGTCTTAATCATGGTCTTAATATCTTGTCAGTTAAGCAATGGGAGGGCCGAGGGGGCACCATTGTTGGGCTGTGCTTAGGGCATCAATTGGCCTTAATCCGGCCCTGGCCTCACTTGTACGTAATGGGACCCAATCACAATAGCGTTCCAGTTCTAAGAGGCATCAGTCCTAGTAAATACCACTTCTAATGGGTTCCAGACCAAAAAGTCCCTAACCTAACCTAACCTAACCTGAGGATCGATACCAGAGGTTAAGTTAGGTTAAGGCTTAGTTGGGGCCAATCTGGCTAGGGTCCATTTAGAAATGAAATCCATCAGAACTAGGACCCATTAGAGTTGGGGCCCATTAATACTGGGACCCATTAGAGTTGGGGCCCATTAATACTGGATCCCATTAGAGTTGGGGCCCATTAATACTGGGACCCATTAGAGATGGGGCTCATTAATACTGGGACCCATTAGAGATGGGACCCATTTATTCTGGGACCCATTAGAGTTGGGGCTCACTAATACTGGGACCCATTAGAGATGGGGCTCATTTATACTGGGCCCCAATAGAGATGGGACCCATTTATACTGGGCCCCATTAGAGATGAGACCCATTTATACTGGGACCCATTCGAGTTGGGGCTCACTAATACTGGGACCTATTAGAGATGGGGCTCATTTATACTGGGCCCCATTAGAGATGAGACCCATTAATACTGGGACCCATTCGAGTTGGGGCTCACTAATACTGGGCCCCATTAGAGATGGGACCCATTTATACTGGGCCCCATTAGAGATGGGGCTCATTTATACTGGGCCCCATTAGAGATGGGGTTCATTTATACTGGGCCCCATTAGAGATGGGGCTCATTTATACTGGGCCCCATTAGAGATGGGACCCATTTATACTGGGACCCATTCGAGTTGGGGCTCACTAATACTGGGACCTATTAGAGATGGGGCTCATTAATACTGGGCCCCATTAGAGATGGGACCCATTTATACTGGGACCCATTAGAGTTAGGACCCATTAGTACTAGGGACTATTACGACTGGGGTCCAGTTAACCAGTCAACAAATAGGCGATAAGTGGACCTTCTGGATAGACTTTCACCAATGAGAAAAAACTTTTGAAAAGAAAGAAAAAGAAAAAAAATCGATAATGAGAAAACACAAGAAGGAAAGATGGAGGAATACAGAAAGAAATGAAAATGAATAATGAATAAAGAACGAATGAGAAAGGGAACAGGAAAAACGAAAGAAAATATGAAAAGGAACGAAATATAAAAGAAAATAATGGACAGAGGACGAGAGGGAGAATACAAAAGGAAAAGAACAAAAATTAAATAACGAACGAGAAAATAAAAAGAAAAATTAAGAAAAAAACTAGAGAAAAGAAAAGAAAAAATGGATAAAAGAAAGGAAAAACCCGATGCGAGAAAAATAAACGAATAAAACAATGAATGACAAAAGAAAAAAGAAAATAAAGAATATACAGATTAAGAGAGAAATATAAAAGAGATAGGAAAAAAATAATCGCCAAAAAATACGACAAAACACAACACTACAGACCGCCCATCCACGCCCTATAACGTTCCTCAAAACTTTGGCCAGACGCGAACTAAACTCGGCCTTGCCACTTTTCCGCAGGGGGTGGTCACACAACTCCAGGGAGGGAGAGAAAGGAAGGGAAGGGAGAGAAAGGAAGGGAGGGGACGGAGAGACTAGAAAGGGAGGGAAGGAAGGAAGGAAGGAAGGAAGGAAGAAAGGAAGGAAGGAAGGAGGTTGTGAAAAAAAAGAGAGGAAGAGAATGAAAAAGAAAGGGGGAGAGGGAAGGAGTGGAATTACCGTAAAATTTCCGTGTGTACCTTTATCAGTGCAGTGTAAACTCCTCTGTGGGATTTCACTTAATCAGGAAAGCAAAAATTTGGTGAAGGTAATATACGAAGGATTATGTAAGTGTGTGTTTTGTATTTCAGGTGGCGGTCATTTTGAAAAGAGATAAAAACGAACTCTCCATCAGTAGACTTTTTGTGTGTGATTATACTTATTGTCGGCCATTTTCAACTGAGACACAAATCAAGCACTATGGGAGTTTTAGTACAATTTATGGTATGATTATAGCGGTTATCTGTCATTCTGATATGCGATAAAACTCGAGCGCTACAAAGAACTCGAAATGACTTTGTGGTGTGGTTGAGCAGTTGTCGGATATTTTGGAACCGAAATAAAAATAAATAAACGTAGTGCAAGTTTGAAATGATGTTATTGGTCTGAATATTAAAGTTTTTGTCAATTTTTACCTGAAAAAACAATAACAACAACTCACACTTGTGGTGAATATGAATAAAAAAGAAACAATAAAGGTTTTAGTGTTGAGTAAAGGCTGGTAACGACCACACGAGGCCCGACCATCACGGGACAATACTGTGTTAAGCCACTACAACGACACTCAACATTTGATACAAACTACGACTGATAAAACTACCAACTATTCTAACACACACACACACACACACATACACACACACACACACACACACACACACACACACACACACACACACACACACGATTATACAAATACCGCATTTTTATTTCTTTATTTTCTTTCTTTCTTTATTTTCTTTATTTATTTAAGTCTCCCTTATGAATAATATTACATCAGTCTTCGCCACGCACTTCGTCTCCACCAGAATCTCAACACCACATAATCAATTGGCACCATCTACCATCATCAAGTTGTGTGTTGATGATCACAGAAAGACGCCCACAAGAGGTCACAGGGGCATTGACAGCATAGAGTTATAACAGCCAATTCCCGGGTTGATTGAAGATGAAAAGAATCAGAACAGACCTCGTGTGCGATGTCTATATTTGGATAGAATCATCGGGGAGAGTGGTGCCGCAAACGATCGGGAATTTATAGACCTATAGATAGCACACGGCTGTGTTAAAATTGCTATGAATTCGGAAAACACGCGAAATGTGGCGCGTTTGGCGGTCTGGATTGAACACCGTTTATTAGAACACGTTTACAAAATGCAAAAATTCTGAATTTGTATCGCGTAGCCGAATTTGTACCCGTGAGAAGGTAGGTGGGTGGGGGAGGCAGGTGACAGGGTACGTAAGTAGGTGGGAGGGTAGGTAGGTGGGTGGGTGGCCAGGTGAGAAGGTACGTAAGTGGGTGGGAGGGTAGGTAGGTGGGTGGGCAGGGGAGAGTAGGTAGGGGGTGGGTACAGGTGAGAGGGGCACGTGTAAGGGGTGGAGTAGGTAGGTGGGTGGGTGGGAGGGTAGGTAGGTGGGTGGGTGGGTGGGAGGGTAGGTAGGTGGGTGGGTGGGAGGGTAGGTAGGTGGGTGGGAGGGCAGGTAGGCAGGTGGGTGGGAGGGTAGGTAGGTGGGTGGGAGGGTGGGGTAGGTGGGTGGGAGTGGGTAGGTAGGTGGGTGGGAGGGGTAGGTAAGGGGTGGGAGGGTAGGTAGGTGTGGGTGGAAGGGCTGGTGGGTGAGGGAGGGTAGGTGGGTGGGTGGGAGTGGTAGGTAGGGTGGGTGGGAGGGAGGGTAGGTAGGGTGGGTGGGAGGAAGGTGGGTGGGAGTGGAGGGTAGGTAGGTGGGTGGGTGGGCCAGGTGGAGTGGTTGGTAGGTGGGTGGCCAGGTGAGAGGGTAGGCAGGTGGGTGGGAGGGTTAGGTGGGTGGGAGGGAGGTAGGTGGGTGGGGTAGGTGGGGTGGGAGGGCAGGTAGGTGGGGTGGGAGGGTTAGGTGGGTGGGTGGAGGACAGTGGGAGGGGTAGGTAGGTGGGTGGGTGGGGTAGGTGGGTGGGTGGGTGGGTGGGTGGGTGGGTGGCCAGGTGAGAGGGTGGGTGGGTGGGTGGGAGGGTGGGAGGGTCTGTCTGTCTGTCTGTCTGGGGAACTATCTCGCCACCAGCCAAACTCTAAATTATTTCTTCCTCTCCAACTAATTTTCTTTTTGCCTTTTGTACATTTTGCAAAAAAGTGAAAATCGCTAAAGAAAAAGACTTATCGTGGAAGGAAGGAGTCTGATGGCCAAGAGATGCAAATGATCATTGATTCCGGTGCAGACTGAGTTGAATTGCTTTGTTCGATAAATCTCTTCAATAGTTAGGAAAAATATTGTAAAAATTCAATGTTGAAAAGATGGACTAACCTGACGGCACCAAATCCCTTCCCTTCCCTTCCTCTCTCTCTCTCATACCCCTCCCTTCCTTTACCCCACCCCTTCCCTCCCATTGTCCTACCATTCCTCCCCTGTTGGCCCTCCTATTAGAGAAAGAAAACAATATATTTTTTTTGGAAGGGGTAACTGTCATAAAAAGTTGTGTTCCTTGTTGATGTGTGTGTGTGTGTGTGGGATGCAGAGAGCAGGAAAGAAGTGAAAGGAAAAGTACGGTTGGAGGGGAAGGAAGAGGTAAAGTGTTAAGAGTGAGACGTGTGGAATAATTGAGAGAGAGAGAGAGAGAGAGAGAGAGAGAGAGAGAGAGAGACACTAAACACACACAAAAAAAGAAATGAAAACATAATAATACAAAAATAAATTGTCATAGTCGAAGGTGCAGTCATCGATATAAAGTACTCGGTCTACTAATTCTGAACTATTGACAGAAAAATACGATACAAATAAGCCGACAAATTGAGCCATTAAAGGTCTCTCATGAACTTCTGCCGCTACAGTAGGAATAAACACTAGTAATTGATATACTGGTAAAATAAAACCCCCACACACAGACCACCGAACTAAAAGCTTCCGGCGATAAATAAATTAATATATCAGGTAATTTAGGTAAAATTTCGATAAAGTGATAATTTATATACATTTTTATATATTTTTTTTAAATTTAAACTTGACTGTAAATAAGAACTATCATATAAATAATCACACTGTAAAATATAAATAAATAGCATAATTATTAACTTAATATTTTTTAACTTTGCCCTAAACTTTACAAGGGAACTTTACCGGGTACAACTGGACGGTCTCCTACGCTACATGACTCTGAACACACGAGAGAACTAAACACAGAACTCACGATTCTTCTTCATATGTGTATTGTGTTTTATATATTCATTTATTGTCTTATTCTCTCTATGTTCAAAATATTCACTGGGGGTAAAAATAACAGCACGGATACAACACACTAATAACCAATCCTGTTTTTTTTTAGCACGAAAGAACCATCATGGCCGGCACTGTATACTAAAAAATCACCCACTTTCCCCAGATGCAAAGTTAGGTACCAATTCACAGATGGGTGAACTGGGAATCCACTAAGTGCAAGCCAATAATCCTAGGAATATGAAGCGAGAATTGTATCTACTCAGCCACAGCACACCTCTGGTCGGCAATAATCCGCTAAAAAAAGTCTTTTATCTTTACATAGAGGGAACATAATGATGTACAACTCGTGTCAAACGCTGCATTAGGTTACGTCCTATAGTTTAGTACAGTAAAATAAAAAAAACCTTGAACAGAGGAGCGACGGTCAGCTGAAAGTGAACCAAGTCGATGTGCCATTGTAGTTTGATGTCCACCCTCACTACGCACGACCAGAATCTACATAATACTCAATAAACAACGACTAGACACGAGGCCTGTTAGAGGGGTTATTCTTTACTCTTAAATCTATCAAAAGCTCGAGATTAGCAAGACCCAGAGAGGGCGAGGAGAAGACTACGAAGAGGTTAAGGGTGAAAAGGGCTGGAGGAACTGTAAAGAGAGAGAGAGAGAGAGAGAGAGAGAGAGAGAGAGAGAGAGGCGACCTGGGTTAAGGACTAAGGAAAGGAAGTGAGAGGGATAAGGGAAAGAAAGGGCTGAGTGAAGGGGAAACAGGGCCGTGGAAAAGGGGTAAAATGAGGAGTGAGAGAAGGGCTACAGGAGAAAGTGAGGCCTGAGAAGAGGGGTTAGAGTAAGGGCTGGGGAAAGGGCTAGAGTGAGGATGGAGAGAGGGACAAATCATATCTATAAAGAGGTTTTGGAGAGGGTTATGGAGAGTGCTGAGGAAGTAAGAGGGGCTAGTATTGAGGGCTAGACTGATGGGGGAGAGGGGAGAGGGCTAGGGAGAGGGTTAGAGAGGGGAGAGGGCTAGGGAGAGTGTTAGAGAGGGGAAAGGGCTAGGGAGAGGGTTAGAGAGGGGGAGAGGGACTTCAGGGCGCTAGTGGTGGTCGCTACGATGAGGCTCCGTGGATATTTGTCGTGTGTTTCAGGACGAGAAATTGCAGAGACCTACCACCAGCTGACGGAGGCGTTGAGGCTTGTGTACGGAGGAGGAGGAGAAACGGAAGATAGAATAAGAGGGGGAGAAACAGATGATGGAGCAGGAGGAGAAACAGAAAATGTAAGAGGAGGAGGAAGATCAGCGGCAAGAGCAGTATGAGGAAGAGGAGGAAGATTTGGTGGAACGAGAAGGAAGACAGGATGGAGACAAGAGGCAAAAAATGAGTTAGAGAATTGATAACTGGAGAGAAAACAAAATTAACAGGCGCAAGATAGAGGGAAGAGGAGAAAGAATAAAAAGAAAGGGAGAAAAATATTGAACGTCGTAAAAATGAAATATAAAAAACAAACAAGAGAGAAATAGAATAAAAGATGAAAG
>NW_024743571.1:0-14244 GCF_018991925.1 Homarus americanus
TTTCCTTCCTTCTTTCTTTCTTTCTTTCCTTCCTTCTTTCTTTCTTTCTTTCCTTCCTTCTTTCTTTCTTTCTTTCTTGCCTTCCTCTCTTTCTTTCTTTCTTTCTCCCTCCCTCCCTCCCTCCCTCCCTCCCTCCTACCCCCTTCCCTCCCTCTCACCTTCCCTCTCTCCCTCCTTCCTTCCTACCTCTCTCCTTCCTTCCTTCCTTCCTTCCTTCCTTCACCTGTCGCTCATTTCCCCGCTGTGTATCTTTACCTGCGCCTTTCATTAGGGATTATTAAGAGAAAGGTGAGTAATTACACCGTATCTTGAGGACCTGGGAGCAAACACAGTCCAGCTTGTTAATATAGACGATGGTAATATTCTGCACGACCGCGGGAGGGAGAGGGATGTTATGGAAGAGATGGAAGAGGAGGGATGGTGGGTGGGAGGGAAGGGATGGCTGGAGAATGGCTGGAGGTAGGGTTGGTGGGAAGGGAAGGATGATGATGGGGATGGTGGAAGGGAAGGAATAAATATGGAAAAGAGACAAAACAGAGGAGAGAGATATTAATATGAATGTTAAGTTGAGAGAAAGAATAGTGAGAATAATTATGGAAAAGGGGCAGCAGGAGAAACAGTAATAGACAAAAGAAATATAATGGAATAGAATTATGGGAAAGAGGAAACAGAATAAACAGTAAGAGGAAAAGAAAAACAACAGAATGGTAATTATGGGAAATGGTTAATAGAAGAGGAAATGGGAAAGTTTTGTTTGGGAACTTCTCGAATGGTGTAGAGGAAGGAAGATGCCATTCTAGGCCTTTCCTGTTGGCAATTAACACACAGACACCGTGTTTATGTTGGTAGGGACAGGGCAGTGTTTGGGTAGTGGGGTCCTATTGTTGGTTTAGAGGGATGGCGAGGAGAAAACTGGGAGGGGAAAAAGAAGAAAGAAGGATGGATGAGGGAAGGTGATAGGGATGAAGGAGGGAGAGGATGAATGAAGGAAGATGATAGAGAGGAATGGTGAGGAGGAAAGTAGGGAGGTAGGAAAGGGACGGTGAAATAGAAAAGGAGGGATGGATGAAAGGAGGTAGGGAAAAGGGTACAGAAGAGAAGGAAGGGATAAAGGACGGAGAAAAGGTAAGAGAAGGAAGCAGGAAGGGAGAGAGAGAGAGAGTCGTAAGCTATAGAACCGGAAGTAACCGCGTAGGCATAAGATAGAAGGGATGAGACAATAGAGAGAGGAGGAGAGAGAATGTGAAGAGAGAGGGTGAGAGGTCTGTGAGGAGAGGTGAGAGGTACTAGAGAATTGGAGAGGGAGAGCCGTGAGGTTGATAGCAGGAGGTGTATGCTGAACGCAGGAGGTGTAGGTTGGACGCAGGTGGGCAGGTAGACACAACAGGCCTGGCAGGTGAACGAAAGAATCTGAGACCATTTGATTGGGTTAGAGTTAATCGGAAATGAGGTTAATTGAAAGTGAATGGACGATTGGAAATGTTATGTCAGCCAATCACAGTGAAATTAGAATGATGTGGCTATTGGTTGCTTTGAAATCCCCTTTGAATCTCTCACGTACAGAAATTGGTATAAACCAGTTAACAAAATGAAGGAAATGGGTTTTTGAAAGAAGCTTACAGAAAAATTAATGAAATATATGAATTCAGGTTAAGATGAGCCTAGCGTATTATAGTTAAATCCTTCCATGTTTATTACGTGTATTAAAAGAAAAATCTAACTTTTTTTCCTCCATAATTTTGACCAATTATAAATGTTTAGTTGGTGAAATTCATATGTTTATAAAATGTTGGTCTCTGTACCGTAGAATATCGTGAGTCTTTTGGAATATTTTGTTTGGTTGAGTTTATTCTCATTTATTAAGGATATTCTTGTTATATAACTTGAGGATGAGTCGGGTAATAATGGTGATAGATTATTATACAGTATACTGGTATATTTACATGTATACATCCACATCACCATCATGTACACTTATTCATCACCATACAGTTACTTACACAAAACCACCTACACACATACACGCATGGACATATACACGCATATATACACACACAACACCTCTGCTGATATTCAATGCTCTTGACTATTGGATTGGCCGAGGTGTGTGTGTGTGCGTGCGTGTGCGTGTGTATTTCGATTTTCTTGACACAAAATATTTAAAGAACCTGTATCTGGACAAGTAAATGTTGTTATTGTATCTGTTTTTTTTGTTTTTGTTGTTGTTGTTGAGGTCGTTGGTGCTGTTGTTAATATTATTGTTGTTGCTATTGTTGTAGTTGTTGTTGCTGTTGTGGTTGTAGTTGTTGTTGAGGTCGTTGCTGCTATTATTAGTGTTGTTATTCTTGTTTTGTTAAAGGTTTAGCTGTACACAATCCCTTCATTTTCACTATTCACTTTGGTGTTATTTTCTGTAAATATAAACATAAATAAAAAAGCTTATCTCTGGGTTCCGCTCTAGTGTTAATTTATGTATATATGTATATTCGTATAGCCTATGTACACACACACACACACACACACACACACACACACACACACACACACACACACACACACACACACACACACACACACACACACACACACACACACGCCCTTTAGTTTAATACCCCACGTAAGTAAACGACAATATAATGAGGAAATCTATTTCTATATATACATGAGTATCTATCCATGTGTATGCATCTATGTATTATGAATCCCTGTATGTGATGTATGTATGTATTATTACATTTTTTCTAACTAATAAACATATAAATTTTAATTATGTTGTTCTCTATACGGTTATGTTAGGGCACAGGTAGATAACAAAGGTTTAACATAAGATAGCATAGACAAACTCAAGATAACAGTGAAGAACATGGGATATAACAAATGAAGAACAAGAGATAAAGGTTAACTCAGCAAATGATAACAGAGGATAACAAAAATAAATAATGCCTCTCTTGTCACTTCCCAGTTACTTCCTTGACACTCTCCAGTTACTCCCTTGTCACTTCCCAGTTACTCTCCGGCCATGACAGTCACCACATAAGCACCAGTAAGTACAGACACTGATGCCATAAATCACCACACTGTCTCTTATGACAAATGCCAAGTAATTTTCATTCTCTCCTACCAGGTCTTTCTCCCTCCCTCATTCTCTTCTACCTCGTTCTTCTCTCTCCTTCATTCTCTCCCCCTCTCCTTAATTTCCTTCCGGCCTCTCTCCCTTCTTCCTTTCCTTCCTTCCTTATTCCATCTTCCACATTCTTCCCTTCCTTTCCTCCTCCCCCTTTCCTTCTTCCCTCCCATTCTTCCTTTCTCTCTCTTTCCTTCTTCCCTCCCATTCTTCCTTTTTCTCTCTTTCCTTCCCTCCCTCCCTCTTCTCACTCCCAAACACTCTCTCTCTCTCTCTCTCTCTCTCTCTCTCTCTCTCTCTCTCTCTCTGTCCCTTCCACCTCTTACACCTCACTACCCTCCCGTCCTCTCTCCACCGTTCCTGTCATCTCACCACTTCACCCCACCCCCCACCCCCCACCCCCACCTCCGAAACTTTTCTCATATTTTACCCTCATTCATCAATGTGTCTCCCTCATCTCTCTCCTCACCATCATCTCTCCTCACCATCATCATCTCCTCCCTCCTCATCTCTCCCTTCCATCATCTCTCCCTCACCATCATCATCTCCCTCCCTCTCATCTCTCTCTCTCCTCTCCATTATCATCTCCCTCCCTCTCATCTCCCTCTCCATTGTCTCTCCCTTACCATCATCTCTCTCCTCACCATCATCTCTCTCCCTCCTCTCATCTCTCCCTCCCTCTCATCTCTCCCTCACCATCATCTCTCCCTCCCTCTCATCTCTCCCTCTCCATCATCTCTCCCTCACCATCATCTCTCCCTCCCTCTCATCTCTCCCTCCCTCTCACCTCTCCCTCTCCCTCCTACTCCTCAAGTGAAAAGTTGCTGGACGATTAGCCTCGTGTTTACCCTCCCGTCAAACAATTTCCCGAGAATGAGATTGTCCCGGCAAATTATACACCGGTCAAATAACCTCTAGTGTGAGTAGTAGGAGGGCCGTGATTACCGTGTGACAGGGACAAATTATACATGAGGTGAATATCTCCACCGAAAATGACCTCTATTATCGGGTGTAATAAGGACGAGATCAGCTTGTGATATTCCTGTGATGAAGACAAGATTATACAACACAGCAGAATGATGAGGTAATATTGAGTCTTACAGAGGGAGTAAAAAAGGATGATATTACCTTGTGCTTTTGTCGATTTGGTGGTGACTCTGATGCTAGCCAATGGTGGTACTAATGACTGTTCTCTGACTGGCCGGGGGGGGGAGGGGACGTAATGAATAGTTTTGTTGTCTCGTTGCGTTATAACTGACACCATCTGGTTTGCTTAATAGCTGCTAGTGGAGGAGTCTTTCTGGTTAATAGCGGCTGGTGGTGGAAGTCTTTCTGGTTAATAGCAGTTAGTGGTGGAGGTCTTTCTGGTTAATAGCGGCTAGTGGAGGAGTCTTTCTGGTTAATAGCTGCTAGTGGTGGAGGTCTTTCTGGTTAATAGCTGCTAGTGGTGGAGGTCTTTCTGGTTAAAAGCGGCTAGTGGAGGAGTCTTTCTGGTTAATAGCGGCTAGTGGTGGAGGTCTTTCTGGTTAATAGCTGCTAGTGGTGGAGGTCTTTCTGGTTAATAGCTGTGGTGGCGTCTTTCGTTAATAGCGGCTAGTGGTGGAGGCCTTCTGGTTAATAGCTGCTAGTGGTGGAGGTCTTTCTGGTTAATAGCAGTTAGTGGTGGAGGTCTTTCTGGTTAATAGCTGCTAGTGGTGGAGGTCTTTCTGGTTAATAGCGGCTAGTGGTGGAGGTCTTTCTGGTTAATAGCAGTTAGTGGTGGAGGTCTTTCTGGTTAATAGCGGCTGGTGGTGGAGGCCTTTTTGGTTAATAGCAGTTAGTGGTGGAGGTCTTTCTGGTTAATAGCTGCTAGTGGTGGAGGTCTTTCTGGTTAATAGCTGCTAGTGGTGGAGGTCTTTCAAATAGGTCGTTCCGGTCAGAAAAAAAGGTCATCTCTGCTAGTGTTTGTAGCTATTGTTTTGTTTTGTTTTATTTGTTTGTCTCTCGTTTTTTTATTTGATTTTTTGTTTACTTTTTTTAATCAGTATTTATCTATAACTTAAGGACACAAAATAACTTTCAGACTCTATAACTGAGGCAAAAAAAAAGATAACACCAATCTCTAAGTTATAGGCAGATCAGCAAACGCTATTACCTATAACTTGGAAATCTGTCTGTCTGTCTGTCTGTCTGTGCATACCAGATTATTTATATGCTTCGCTTCCCACACCCTCTCCATGCCTTTTAAATTGCAACACTAAGACACTCTCGGATAAAAGACCTTTCTAGACAGACAGACATACAGACAGACAGAGAAACAAATCACCATTAATACCATCACATTAATAACATGAAGAAAAAATTAAATAATGAATACACATTTTCTTCTCTGGGATGAAAATCAAAGAGTTCTCAGCTGATCCTGCCAGCAATTTGCGAGCCGTGCCGTGGTAATGAGATCCAGGGATTGGTGTTAAGCTGACGGCCAGAGAAACCAAAGAAAGGAGAGAGAGAGAGAGAGAGAGAGAGAGAGAGAGAGAGAGAGATATCACCAGACAGACAGACAGACAGACCACATAACCAGACAGACAGAAAGACAAACATATATATAACCAGACAGACAGACAGACAGACAGACCACATAACCAGACAGACATAAAGACAAACATATATATAACCAGACAGACAGACAGACAGAGAGACATATATAATACCAGACAGACAGACAGAAAGACAGAGACACATATATGATATCAGACAGAGAGAGACAAACAGCCTGACAGAGATACAGGCAGACAGACAGACAGATTAAGACAAAGATAGACAGAAATAGAAATAGACTGAATAAAAGGGTGAGAGAAAGAGATAAAAGAGAAAGGAGAGAAAGAGAGAGAAATAAACATAGAGAAGATGACATAGACAGTGAAAGAAAGATAGATAGAGGGACAGAAAAATTGAGAGAGAGAAAGAAAGAGTGAGTGAGAGAGGGAGGGAGAGAGACAGAGAGAGAGAGAGACACACAGAGACGGTCACGTTACCTGAGTATGAACGCAATTAGTGATAAGCCTGGCGAAATAGTGTAACAGCTACCTGAATGTCACCTAGCGCTTGTTAACAAAAAACCTAACCTAACCCAACCTAACCTAACCTAACCTAACCGGCATTGGGCCCAAGCCTTATGGTTAGGTTAGGTCTGACTTGAATGTTATTAAGAAGGGGCGTTACGTTCCCCCCCCACCCCCCCCACCCCTCCCAGTAGCCTGAGTACCGTCTCTTGGTGTCGTTTGCAGCGGCAGGGTGACCTAGTACCTTCACTCACGCGATTTTCATGAGTACTAGTGACCCCCTGCCTACGCCTCCCTCTCCTCCTTCTCCCTCTTCTCCTCCTACTCCCCCTCTTCTTCCTTCTTCTTCTCCTCCTCACCCTTCTTCCTCTCCTTCCTCTCCTATTCCCCCTCATCTTCCCCCTCCTCTTCCTCGCTGGGGAAGCACTAATCAATTGGCCTCATACTTGCTCCTTCTGCTAGGTTTGGTTAGGTTTGATTTGGTACGTGGATGTGTAGCTCATCATACAGCTATGACTACGAATTCTTATGTATTCTTCACTGTTGTCAGGAATACATCAACTCAAGATAGGTGTTCACATGCCAGGTACTACGTCTAATTAGTTACCTGGGGACTACCTGAGTATTTTCTAAGTCATATATAAAAGAAAAACAAATGAATTGATGCTTTAAATAAATTCTCACGTATTGTATACAAGTATTTAGAGGTATTTACAGACACTCATAGAACTTAAATAAACCTTATTTTTTATTATCGTCAATTTACTGGAGTTTGAGGTCGTAGAGGCATGTGTGGTTATTTATTGAACATGTATAAAAGCTGAAAAGTGAAGAGTTCCGCCTCTACCCTCCCCTCTCCTCTCCCCTGTCCTCCCTCTCTCTCTCTCCCTGTATACCTCTCCCTCCCCTCCCCTCCCTCTCCTCTCCCTCCCTCCCCTCCCCTCCCCTCCCCTCCCTCCCCCTGCCTCCCTCCCCCTCCCTCCCTCCCCTCTCCCCTCCCCTCCCCTCTCCTCTCCCCTGCCCTCACCTCTCCCCTGCCCTCACCTCTCCCTCAATGGCACTCCCACTTGTATTGCTGCAGGAGCCTCATATGTTGCAGTTATTGCCCCGGTGCAAGGTTCAAGAGGATAGCTGTTTATTGTAGTTGTGTCTCATCTGTTCGCGTGGTCCTTATGTCTGCTTATGACACCCAAGATTTATCTCTATAGCTACCACGCGAGCAGCCGTCGACGTAATGAAGGACTATGCAGGAAGAATAAAATATTGGAACAGATGTAACTCTGACTTAAACATTGATCTAGGAGAATACTGTCATGGGTAGAGGTAAATATATCTAGAGAGAGAGAGAGAGAGGGAGAGAGAGAGAGGAGATACAGATGTCAATGTCGAGTTGGAAGAATACAGAAATTGTGAAATTAAATGGTTTAAAAGTAATAAGTGTTAAGAACCCCCCACCCCCCAAAAAAAAAAATAATGGGAACTATTCCAATTAAAATGAAGGGAAACAGTTAGATATTTCCAGTGATCATGAAATTGGTAATGAAAACAAGTTGATTGACAAGGGGAAAACAATTGTCAATTATAAGAAAATGAAAGTAGATCCAGTAAACATGAAGGAGTACGGATATAGCGTACAATACACTAAGGCTTTTTTCCCCCCGTACCTCTCTGACTATAATGTTACAAACCCATTCACAGCTGGGTGGACTAGGGTGCCCTCAACACGAACCAGCAAGCTTTAGGAGAGGAGGGGAGCGTTATATACACTCAACCACACACACACACACATCATTACATGTTCTTACTATTTTTTCATTCATTCACAAATTATATACACAATTGCTTATTAAACTCTTAGACAAATATTTCCCCTCTAAATATAGTCTCTTCCTCAGCGTCACGACAGGTAAACAGGATACAACTTTCATCATCAACATATAATTAAGATTTTTCTCCAGGACGACACACGAAGAATCCAAACTTTCTGATCTCGATAATTTTTGGAATTCTTGGAGTCGTCTGGTATGTGTTCTGGCCAGTTGGTTTATACTAATGAGGTTTACGTTTACCAATCTCCTTTTGTGTGTGTGTGTGTGTGTGTGTGTGTGTGTGAACAAAACAATTAAATTAAACATACAAAACCGGAAGTGAAAATGTCTCTCCATTTACCAAACTTTCTGATTTAAAGTTTTCTCTCTCTCTCTCTCTCTCTCTCTCTCTCTCTCTCTCTCTCTGAAATCAACAATGTAAATATTCCTATAACCTTTATTGCTAATTTAAGGTCATTTATTATTCACCGGTAGTTGAGGGTCACCAGTTGAAGGTCACCAGGTACCAGCGGACCGGCCCTACCTGGTGACTCATAAACTCTTGTGTCTGGCAGGACCTGGTGGCTGTGTTCTCCTCTCTTGTTCAGTCTCAAGAGTCACTCAAGGCGCATTGTTGTCTTTTGTGGGGGGTGAAGTTCTCTCTCTCTCTCTCTCTCTCTCTCTCTCTCAAATCAACAATGTAAATATTCCTATAACCTTTACTGCTAATTTAAGGTCATTTATTATTCACCGGTAGTTGAGGGTCACCAGTTGAAGGTCACCAGGTACCAGCGGACCGGCCCTACCTGGTGACTCATAAACTCTTGTGTCTGGCAGGACCTGGTGGCTGTGTTCTCCTCTCTTGTTCAGTCTCAAGAGTCACTCAAGGCGCATTGTTGTCTTTTGTGGGGGGTGAAGTACTCTCTCTCTCTCTCTCTCTCTCTCTCTCTCTCTCTCTCTCTCTTTCTCTTTCTTTCTTTCTTTCTCTTAAACGGCTACCGGGAAAGGTACTACACTGCTCCCATTCACCTGTGTGTAATTTGATGGATAAAAGAATTCCCTTTAATACGAGAGTCTTGAACAAACGGAATCAGGTAATGCAATTGAAAATCCATTTGTGTCAAGGTTGGAAAGGAATAAACACACACACACACACAGTTGTAGATTCCACAAGCTCCTCGGCGTCCTGCAGACAACAAACTCGTTGAGCCACGTCGATGAAAGTTTGTCAAAATCCTCAGTTTCCATCCACCACCTCCTCCGCCGACTCAAGTCCCTCGGAGTTCCTGCACACGAGCTCCTCAGTGTATACACAACATTCATACTTCCCAAGCTCACCTATGCCTCCCCACCTGGTCTTCCTCCCTAAATGCCACACAACGTAAACACCTAGAAAAAGTGCAAAAGAGGGCATGCAAGATTATTCTCTCCCCTTCCTACTCCACATATCAAGAAGCGCTCAACACACTGACCCTTTCGACTCTCACTGACCATCACCACGGCCTCATCTACAAATTTGGTAAGAAGCTTCTACACCATCCCCGACACCGGCCCCTACTACCACCTGAGATCCCCTGTCCGAGAATTGCTGTTCGACACCACAACCGCATCCAGCCCATACGTGCACGAACTGATCGCTATAAGAACAGCCCAGTCCCAACCATTGTAAAAATTATCAATAACATGTAATAAATCAGTGTATTCACTCCCAGTAAACACTGCTCCCTACACTGTCACTATGTTGAAATGAACTGTAGTTTGAGCTGATCCCCATCTAGAAGTTACTATATGTCTTATTTGTGTCACTTATGTCACTTGTATATTTCATTTTGTAATTCATGACACATTTAAATATGTAAGCACATATATTTCCAGCCTTCTGGCTGCCAAAGCTCTTCAATAAACCGTTAATTATTATTATTATTATTATTATTACACACACACACACCATCTAAGTTATTATATGTCTTATTTGTGTCACTTATGTTACTTGTATATTATTTGTAATTCGTAACCCATTCCCCAAATATGTAACTGTATATTTTCAGCCTTCTGGCTGCCAAGCTCTTTCAATAAACCGTTAATTATTATTATTATTATTATTATTACCATGAACGTCTATAGGTGAGTCAGCCAAGGATGAAAAATATAATGCAAAAACACTTTATTTTTTTTTATATTATCTATTTATTTTCTTCACATCATTAGCACATATAGTTATTCATTTATATGCATTGGTTACCTACCACCTCTTGTTGTGCTGTTGTGTACCCATATCTTCACAATAGATTACTTCCCACATACAACGATAAAGATCATTTTTTTTTCTACCATCCTACACTTCAAATCACAGTCACTCACAAAACCTATCCGTACTTGAGGTGATCGATGAATTTCAGAATGAACACTGACTCCTGTTGTCTCGGTAGGGTTTTCAAAATCCTTCGTCCGTTGTGTCATATTTTTTCAACACTATTTTATATCGATACTTTTTTTTGGAGTGTATATAAGAGTACTATATACAGTTTATACATAATTTATAGTATATTAAACATTTTCTTCGATACTACTAGGATAAATATAGCAGTGGAGAGGTCGTGGAACTAAAACCAGCCGTGATATTTACTTTACCAGAGATAATGTTTACATGACTTGCTTCGATCGTCATTAAAATTCCATCTGGAATTCTCAAAGGTCGCTGAATCAGAGGGAAGGCAGATCAAAAGACGCAATTCCCCAGGAGCTCAACTTTAAGTTGTTGTGTCTGAGAGAGAGAGAGAGAGAGAGAGAGAGAGAGAGAGAGAGTAACTAAACCAGCACTCAAATTGCCAATCAAACGAGCTTTCACCTCTGATCAGTTTCAAACATAATGACTGACACACACACACACACATACAGAAAATTAGAGAGAGAACAATAGTCGACAAAGGTTAACTGAGACACAAAGAAAGACAAAATGGAGACAGATATAGAGGAAGAAAATCATAAAGGCAGAGAGATGGGACACACACACAGGCAACCGCACAAGCATTCACAATGACCATCAAAGGCAGTTCGTCAGTCAGTCACTTTCACGGTTGAAGAGAGAGAGGGAGAGAGAGAGAGAGAGAGAGAGAACGAGAGAGAGAGAGAGAGAGAGAGAGAGAGAGAGAGAGAGAGAGAGAGAGAGGTAATCAGAGTAGCTCTCAAACACAGACTCCCAAACACACTCAAGCTTTTGATCAGTTTCACAGGTGTAGGTCATCGTGTGTGTGTGTGTGTGTGTGTGTGAGATAGATAGATCCGTCTCCACATATCGTTCAGGTAATGACAACACCAGCAAGGCTTCAGTTACGTCTTAGCTGAACTAGACTTGTAAATTCTGACTTATTTCTACTAATTCTAACAAATAAATTCTGATGTGTTCTAATTCTAACTGAAAATTCACTCTTTTGAAGCTTATTTACACCTGGTACTCCCATCATGTTGGCGTTAATTCCTGAATGTACGAATAAATTCTTGCCCTTGGTTTACTAATCCTAGCATTCGTGATTAAATTTGAGCATTTTTGACGGACACATCATAGTCTTACGTTACGGGTTTTGGATTATTTAAGGTCGCGTGGAATTTAATCCTAGCTGTGAATTTCTCTCTCCCTGTAATGTAAAGGAAAAGAAATTAGAAAAAAAAAATATATATATATATATAAAACCTTTACGTGTTCTGACAGGTGACTAAAGTGTACTGTGAGTAGTGAAGATTTTTCCTCGAGTTCAACACATGCTTACGGAGTGAAATTTACGAGTACTGGAAGATACAACGAAGGTGAATGAAAATAAGGAGATGTTGAGAATAAGTAAACACACACACACACACGCGGCATCTATGTCTTCTTTACCCGTCTTTTATGTTGTTATCTGTCTATCTGTTGCATTTCCTTCTCTCTGGTCGTCTGTCTGTTTAATATGTAACTGTCTGCGTGTCTAATCGTCTAGTTGTCTGTCTGTCTGTCTGTCACTCTTCTTGATGCTAATACCTTATCCCTCCGTAAGTTTGACTGTTTGTCTGTATAAACGATCATTTCCTAACTATTCTTGACCATATTATAATTACTATTCGTATGCAAATGAGCACCACTATTACACTATCGCATTTATTGGCTACATATGGTAACTTTAACCAGGTCATAATCCACCAACCCGCCTGACTACACCTTAATGTCTTCTCAGTGTGGGGAAAATTCGTCTCAGACTCAAACTGCAATGAAATGGCGCTTGAAATCTTGATACGTTTTGCTGACTTACGAACATCAGCAGTTAACGTTTAGGTCATTTCCTGCCATTCATTCTAGCTGGTTAACTTCTGAGGTCAGTGTGTCGAGAGCAGGAAGGGCGGTAGGTTTGGTTAGGTTAGGTTAGGGCAGTGTGGGTCTATGGTATAAGTGTCAGATGGCAAGTTGTAAGCAAAGTTACATTGAGTGTTTTTTCTTCTTAAAATTTTCTTCTCAGATGACTATGTCGGCAAAAGCAAAAGAGAGAGAGGGAGAGAATAGAAAGAGAGAGAGAGAAAGAGAGAGAGAAAAAGAGGAAGAAAATAGAAAGAGGAGATATAGAGTTGTCTAAAATGAACGAATAAAGAACAAATTCAATTGATTTCCAGGTGGTGCAGCCATTGGGAGGAAGTTTTCCGTGAGAATTGAGGAGGGGAGAGTGTGAGAAGCAATGGTAGCAGAGTGTGGCCAGCGGGAGGAGTGTTTTATATGTGGAACAAGAGAGATGGGGAAAGGGTCTGGAAAGAGTTTAATGAAGATGAGAGGAGGGCGCTGGAGGAGACGTCGAGGAGGTGTTAGCATAGTTGTAGGTTAGGTTAGGTTAGGTTAGGTTAGGTTAGTGTTAGGTTAGGTTAGTGTTGTAGGAGGTTGCGTGAGTAAGGAAATCCTGAGAAAATCCACGAGAGGCTGTACGGGGAAGAGGAGGAGGAGGAAGAGGAAGAGGAGGAAGGAGAAGAAGTGGCGGAGGAGGAGGAAGGAAGGAAATTTATACATGTGATTAGGTAAAACAAAACAAAATTAGGAGCTCGGGAAGAAGTTAACCAGGACTTTTAACTTAAAATATGAGAGTGTTGGTGGGGGGGGGTGGGGTGTTGTGTCGATCCTCTTAGGGTGAGATGGAGGGAAGATAAAGGAGAGATAATGGATAAAAGTGGCCGATTTTTTTTTTAATATTTCCAGAGAGAGAAAGAGAACGACCGTGGTAGTAGTAGACTTTGGGCAAAAAAGTATGGCCATCAGAGACAAGAAACTCCACGAAAAAAGGTAGAAAAGGAGCCCCCCGAAAGAAACAAAAGCAACAAAACCCCAGCCATCAACATCAGTAATGGGGGTAAAATATTTCTTGAAGGAGAGGAGACACAGAATGGCCGTGTTTCCATTTATCATCTGCGCTGCTACTACAAGGAAGGAGGGCGGGCCGTGTGTCAAGGTAGTGGCCAGGTGCAGTATTAAAGCCATTACACGAATGAGAGGAGGGAGGAGGAAGGAAACAGGGCACTACAGACGCGGTAATTTGGTGAGTGCTGAAGGCGAGGTGAATGTGTAAGGCGTTTAACTCGCTTACAAATAAAATAAAATACGAAATAACATAGATGAAGGTAAAAGAATGTATGTTTAACAGGGAAAGTTTCAGGTATGATGAGCTAATGTTTAACAGGGAAAGTTTCAGTTACGATGAGCTAATGTTTAACAGGAAAAGTTTCAGGTACGGTGAGCTAATGTTTAACAGGGAAAGTTTCAGGTATGATGAGCTAATGTTTAACAGGGAAAGTTTCAGGTATGGTGAGCTCATGTTTAACAGGGAAAGTTTCAGGTATGGTGAGCTAATGTTTAACAGGGAAAGTTTCAGTGAGGATGAGCTAATGTTTAACAGGGAAAGTTTCAGTTACGATGAGCTAATGTTTGACAGGAAAAGTTTCAGATATAATGAGCTAATGTTTAACAGGGAAGTTTCAGATATAATGAGCTAATGTTTAACAGGGAAAGTTTCAGTTATGATGAGCTAATGTTTAACAGGGAAGTTTCAGATATAATGAGCTAATGTTTAACAGGGAAAGTTTCAGGTATGATGAGCTAATGTTTAACAGGGAAAGTTTCAGGTATAATGAGCTAATGTTTAACAGGGAAAGTTTCAGTTAGGATGAGCTAATGTTTAACAGGGAAAGTTTCAGTTACGATGAGCTAATGTTTAACAGGGAAAGTTTCAGGTATGATGAGCTAATGTTTAACAGGGAAAGT
>NW_024743572.1:0-1958 GCF_018991925.1 Homarus americanus
TGTAACAGGGAGTGTCAGAGGTGTACCTGGGAGTCTCAGAGGTGAACCAAAGAGTGTCAGATGAGTACCTGGGAGTGTCAGAGGTGTATCTGGGAGTATCAGAGGTGTACCTGGGAGTATCGGAGGCGTACCTGGGAGTGTCAGAGATGTACCAGGGAGTATCAGAGGTGTACCTGGGAGTGTCAGAGGTGGACCAGGGAGTGTCAGGGGTGTAACTAGGAGTGTCAGAGGTGTAACTGGGAATGTCAGAGGTGATACCAGAGGTGTCAGTGGGGTACCTGGGAGTCTCAAAGGTGTACCTGGGAGTATCGGAAGTGTACCTGGGAAAATCGGAGGTGTACCTGGGAGTGTCACAGGAGTACCTGGGAGTGTCAGAGGTGTACCTGGCAGTGCTGAAGGTGTACCTGGGAGGCTGGGGAGATGCACTCGAGTGTCATAGGTGTACCAGGAATGTCAGGTGGAGTACTGTGGGGAGTGTCATAGTTGTTTCTGGGAGTGTCAGAGGTGTACCTTGGAGTGTCAGAGGTGTACCTAGGAGTGTCAGAGGTGTACCTGGGAATGTCGGAGGTGTACCTGGGAGTGTAAGAAGTGTACCTGGGAGTGTCGGAGGTGTACCTGGGAGCGTTGGAGGTGTACCTGGGAGTGTCACAGGTGTACTTGGGAGTGTCAGTGGAGTACCTGGGAGTGTCAGCGGTGTACCTGGGAGTGTCTGAGGTGTACCTGGGTGTGTCAGAGGTGTGCCTGAGTGTGTCAGAAGTGCACTTGGGAGTGTCAGAGGTGCACCTTGGAGTGACTGAGGTGTACCTGGGAGTGTCTGAGGTGTACTTGGCAGTGTCTGAGGTGTACCTGGCAGTGTCTGAGGTGTACCTGGCCGTGTCAGCGGTGTACCTTGGAGTGTCAGCGGTGTACCTGGGAGTGTTAGACGTGTATCAGGGAGTGACAGAGGAGTACCTAGGAGTGTCTGAGGTGTACCTGGGAGTGTCTGAGGTGTACCTGGGAGTGTCTGAGGTGTACCTGGGAGCGTCAGAGATGTACCTGGGAGCGTCAGAGGTGTATCTGGGAGTGTTGGACGTGTTCCTGGGAGTGTCAGAGGTGTACCAGGGAATGTCAGTGAAGTACCTGTGAGTGTCAGAGGTGTACCTGGCAGTTTCAGAGGTGTACCTGGGAGTCTCAGAGGTGTACCTGGGAATGTCAGTGGTGTACCTGAGAGTGTCAGAGGTGTACCTGGGAGCGTCAGAGGTGCACTTGCGAGTGTGAGAAGTGTACCTGGGAGTGTCTGGGGTGTACTTGGGAGTGTCAGAGGTGTACCTGGGAGTGTCTAAGGTGTGCCTGGTGAGTGTCAGGGGTGTGCACAGGTGTCAGAGTTAGGCACAGGTGTCAGGGGTTGTGCCAGGGAGTCAGTGGTGCCTGGGGTGTCAGGGGTGTGCCTGGGTGTCGGGAGTGTGGGGTGTCAGAGGTGTGCCTGGCAGTGTCAGCGGTGTACCTGGGAGTGTCAGAGGTGTGCCTGGGAGTGTCAGAGGTGCACCTGGGAGTGTCTGAGGTGTACCTGGGAGTGTCTGAGGTGTACCTGGGAGTGTCAGAGAAGTTCCAGGGAGTGTCACACGAGTACCTGGGAGTGTGAGCGGTGTACCTGGGAATATCAGAGGTGTACCTGGGAATATCGGAGGTGTACCTGAGAGTGTCAGAGGTGTATCTGGGAGTCACAGAGGTGAACCAGGGAGTGTGAGAAGTGTACCTGGGAGTGTCTGGGGTGTACCTGGGAGTGTCAGAGGTGTACCTGGGAGTGTCACAGGAGTACCTGGGATTGTCAGAGATGTACCTGGTAGTGTCAAAGGTGTATCTCGGAATGTCGGACGTGTACCTGGTAGTGTCAAAGGTGTACCAGGGAATGTCAGTGGAGTACTTGGGAGTGTCAGATCTGTACCTGGGAGTGTCAGAGGTGTACCTTGGAGTGTTAG